>NC_071106.1:1642500-1840000 GCF_024256425.1 Clarias gariepinus
ATAAAATAAAAAAACGGGCTTTTAGCTGAATTTAATATTCATTTTTGGGAATTTATCAAATTACCTTTATTTCATATGTACAATGGAATGCATCAGTCAGAGAGAAATGACCGATACTATGAAACAGGGAGTCATCTCTCTTATACCTAAACCAGATAAGGATCCTTTAATAAACGATAATTGGAGGTCCATTTCTTTGTTAACATTAGATTATAAAATATTAGCCTCTGTGTATGCCAAAAGATTAAGCTATGGTTTAGGAAACATTATTTCAGAATGTCAGTCTGGTTTTATGAAAGGCCGTCACATTTCTAACAACATAAGATTAGTATTAGACTTGCTGGATTATTCCAACTCAATCTGTTCAGATGGTCTCATACTCTTTCTTGATTTTCATGAAGCTTTTGACTCCATAGAACACATTTTATATTTCGTACTCTAGAATTATTTGGTTTTCGTAAAGCTTTTATTGAGACTGTTACCATGTTTTAAAGGGGTATTAATAGCTCAGTGATTGTGAAATTTGACACCTCTAAGAGATTTGACATCCATCGTGGAGTCACACAGGGCTGTCCAATCTCCCCATATTTATTTATTTTAGCCACAGAGTTACTCTGTTTAAGAATCACCCAAGATAAGAATTTGAAAGGAATTAGTGTATTTGATAAGGAGTTCAAAATTGCACAGTTAGCGGATGACACTACTCTGTTCTTGAAAGACAAAAAGCAGCGACTAAAAGCTCTGGAATTAGTTGAACATTTTTCTTGTGCCTCGGGTCTAAAACTTAACATGTCGAAGTGTGAAATTATCTCAGTCCATGATATAGATGATGTACTCTTAGAAGGTATTCCAGTTAAGAATAGTGTAAAATATTTAGGAAATTCATATCACAAGAAATTTAATTTGTAGACATAACTTAAACTTTTCTGATAAAATTATTAAAACTAAATATATTTTTAACAACTGGCTTTAAAGGGATCTCTCTTTATACGGTCGTGTTCTTTTGTCCAAGGTTGAAGGGCTTTCTCGTTTTGTATATTATGCTCTTTTTTTTATTTGTCAGCGATAAAACTATAAAGTGTCATGCACACTCGGAACGCGACCAGCACTAGGACCCGGAAGTTAAGCGGTCGCGAACCAGGAAGTATAAAAGAGGTAAACAAACCATAGCACCTCGCTCAGTCATTGAGTCGCCGATGCTACGTCGGATTTCTTCAAACCGTGAGTACTCACCTTCTTGGTTTAAAATCCTGATCGAGTGTGTATTTATAGGACGCGGGTTAGATTGTGTCTTTCCCTTGCTCCCCATTCGTGAGAGTCCTTAGATCAAATAGCGTGATTATCCTGCTCACTCGTGTTCGTCCGCGTTTGGGTTTACCATTCACGCAACAAAGGGCTAACCGCTAAAGCTACGTCTTCTGGTCACCAGGTTAGTTCTTGACAGAATGACTGAGCCTTCCGCGGTGAACCCAGCAGACTACGCGCACCTCTGCGACGTGGTAGATCAGCACGCCAAGCTCATCAACACGCTAACCGGGGAGATCGCTAATCTGCGCCGGGACCTCCAAGACGTCGCGGCCTTGCGCCGCGAGGTCGCAGAGCTCCGGCAGGAGAACGCGGATCTCCGGGCGGCTGTAGATAGCGCGGCTAGCCGTTCTCCCGTTGCGGCGGCCGCGGCGCCGCCCCCCCCTCCTTCGGATGTATTTCTGGCACTTCCTGATAAATGGGATGGCACGGACGGAAAGTGTAATGTGTTTTTAACATCGCTTGATCTGGTGTTTGAGTTTAATGCCACCAGGTACTCCACCGATCGGCTACGCATCGCGCTTCTGGTCTCGTTGCTATCCGGGCAGGCAGCTGAGTGGGCCACGGCAGTTCTCTGGGCGGATTCAGACACCGCGCACTCATATAATGAGTTCACCCGCCAACTCAGACTCACATTTGAACACCCAGCGGGCGAGGTGGAGACCGACACCAAGCTCTACCATCTGCGGCAGGGAGGATCGTCCGTGAGCCGGTACGCTGCTGAGTTCCGGACCCTCGCCGTGCAGACCGACTGGGGAGATGCCGCGCTCCGGACATCCTTCTACGAGGGACTGGCTCCACGTATCAAAGACGAGCTCGCCGGGCGGGAGCTTCCTGCTACCCTGGAGGGGATGATCCAGCTCTCCCTCCGGATCGACCAACGCATCCTCTCTCGCCCGAAGCCAGCCCCTAGGACCCTGCCGCCTGCACCCACCTTCTCCTACACCACGCCACGACCACCTACTGCTCTCACCACCTCCACTACCGGATCTGTCGGATCTCCACCTCCTGCCGTGGTTGACACCGGAGCCGGGGAACCCATGCAACTAGGACGCGCCTCCCTGACCGTGGCGGAACGAGAACGACGGTACAGAGAGGGGTTATGTGCCTATTGTGGGTCAGCGGCACATCACCGGGCGATCTGTCCACTTCGCCCGGGAAACGCCCAGCCCCGGTGAGTTCGAGAGGAGACTCACCGGGCCCTCTCCACCTCTCCACCACGACCAACGCCACCATTTCGCGTCTCACGGTTCAGGTAATTCTCCAATTTGGCCACAAACGAGTTCGAGGTACGGCGTTCATCGATTCCGGTGCCGCTGGTAACTTCATTGACTCTACTTATGCCAAAAAATTGGGGATGAAGATCGAGGCGTTATCCCAGCCAGTTCAGATCACTTCAGTCGACGGTCGGCCCCTCTCATCCAGCCCTATCACCCACCAGACCCAACCAATCACCTTTACCATCGACCAACACCAGGAACAGCTCCAACTTCACCTCACCTCCATCTCATCTCCTCCCATCATCCTCGGCTACCCATGGCTGCTGCAGCACGACCCCCTCATCTCCTGGAATCAGAATCGCATCCTCCAGTGGGGACCGACCTGCACTGAACTTTGCCTACGGGCCCAGGCTGGGACGTGTTCCACGGAGTCCGAGGCCCCCGATGTCGACATCAACGCCATCCCGCCTGCCTACCGTGACCTGGCTGGAGTCTTTTGCAAGAAGAGAGCCACCCACCTTCCACCTCATCGACCTTATGACCTGGCGATAGAGCTCCAGCCGGGTTCCGTTCCCCCCCGTGGACATCTCTACTCTCTGTCCAAGACTGAGACTCAGGCGATGGAGGAGTATATCACCAACGCTCTGCGGCATGGAACGATCCGGCCCTCCTCATCTCCTGCGGCCGCAGGGTTTTTCTTTGTGAAAAAGAAAGGGGGGGAACTTCGCCCGTGCGTCGACTATCGGGGGCTAAACAAGATAACCATCAAGAACCGTCACCCTTTGCCGCTCACCAACTCAGCCCTGGACGCCCTCTCTGGTGCCACCGTGTTCACTAAGTTGGACCTCCGGAGCGCCTACAACTTGGTGCGCATCAGAGAGGGCGATGAGTGGAAGACGGCCTTCATCACACCCACAGGACACTATGAGAGTTTGGTCATCCCGTTTGGACTATGTAACGCACCCTCGGCCTTCCAACAATTTATCAACGATGTCCTCAGAGACATGCTAGGCCGATGGGTGTTCGTTTATCTGGACGATATTCTCATCTACTCCCGCACCATGGCAGAACACCTTCAACATGTCCGAGCTGTACTAAAGAGATTGTTCGCCCACCAGCTGTACTGTAAGTTGGAAAAATGTGCTTTTCACCAGCACTCCACCACGTTCCTGGGTTTTGTTATCTCGCCCCAGGGTGTGGCCATGGACCCGCAGAAACTAGATGCTGTGCGCCATTGGCCCCTACCCAGGACGCTCAAACAGCTTCAACGGTTTCTCGGGTTTGCGAACTTCTACCGTCGCTTTATCCGGGGCTACAGTACAGTTGCAGCACCATTGACCAATCTGACCAGGCCCGCATCTCACCCATTCCAACTCACTCCTGCTGCCATCACGGCCTTCAGAGAACTCTGCCACCGATTCACCACCGCCCCTATCCTCCTTCATCCTGATGCCAACCAACCATTCGTTGTGGAGGTGGACGCGTCGGATGTGGGCACTGGCGCTGTTCTCTCCCAACGAGGTCCAGACCAGAAGCTACACCCATGTGGCTTCTTCTCCAAGAAATTTAATCCCACTCAGCAGCGATACGGTGTAGGGGACCGCGAGCTGCTGGGCATAAAGTGGGCCTTGGAGGAATGGCGTCACTGGCTCCAGGGCGCCAGTGAGCCATTCGTCGTCTGGACGGATCACCAGAACCTCATCACCATCCGGAACCTCAAACAGCTGAATCCACGACAGGCACGGTGGGCATTGTTTTTCGAACAGTTCGACTTCCATCTGTCATACCGCCCGGGGTCCAAGAACACCAAGGCAGACGCCCTATCTCGACAACAGGAGGAAGACGTCCCCCGGGCGGACCCCGTGCCTGTCCTACCATCATCCCGTATCGTGGCACCCCTCCAGTGGGATCTTGAAACGAGGGTTCGCCAGGCTCAGGCTGCGGAGGCCGGGCCGGCAGGTGCGCCGCCTGGACGACTCTTCGTTCCACCACCACTACGAGCTGAGGTCCTCCAGTGGGGTCACTCTTCGCCCGTCGCCGGACACCCAGGAAACAAGAGAACTCTACAGTTCGTGAGACGGGCATTCTGGTGGCCTTCCATGAAGATAGACGTCGAGGAGTTCGTTCAGGCGTGCCCGGTGTGCGCCAGGGCTAAGGACTCAAATCAACCAACCCCCGGAGAGCTTCAACCTCTTCCCGTTCCTCGCCGGCCCTGGACGCACATCGCCATGGATTTCATCACGGGCCTGCCGGTGTCCGAAGGGAAGAACACCATCCTCACTATCGTCGACCGGTTTTCAAAAGCAGCCCACCTGGTGGCCCTCGCCGGACTCCCCTCAGCTAAGGACACCGCTGAGTTGATATTGGAACACGTAGTTCGCCTGCATGGGTTCCCCAAAGACATCGTCTCGGACAGAGGGCCCCAGTTCACCGCCCGGTTCTGGAAAGCCTTCTGCCGTCTGATCAACTCCACCACTAGTCTGTCCTCCGGCTACCACCCCCAGACTAACGGTCAGACGGAACGGACCAACCAACAACTGGAGCGCTATCTGCGATGCTTCGTGTCCGACCACCAGCGCTCCTGGGCCCGCTACCTCACCTGGGCAGAACTGTCTCATAACCTTCACGTCTCTTCAGCCACCAACTTGAGCCCATTTGAGGTATGCTACGGGTTCCAGCCTCCGATGTTCGCCCATCAGGAACCGGAGGTTGACGTACCCTCGGCCCAACAGTTGGTCCGTAGGTGTCGACGGCTATGGGAGCAAGCCAACCGGAACATCCAGCGCGCCAACGCCAGTTACATCACACAACACCGCCGTCGACACCCTCCGGGACGATTGTTTAAAGTAGGTGACAAGGTCTGGCTTTCAACCAAAAATCTCCATCTCCACACAGAATCCCGGAAACTCTCACCACGATTCATCGGACCATACCGCGTCAATCTACAGATTAACCCTGTCACCTACCGGCTCCAGCTGCCTGCGGCGCTCCGGATCCACCCGGTTTTCCATATCTCACAACTAAAACCCTTCACCACTTCACCCATGGTTCCACCCACCCGCCCTGCTCCTCCTCCCCGAATCATTGACGGCGGTCCCGCCTACACCGTGCGACGGATCCTTGATTCGCGGCCTCGGGGCAGAGGCACCCAATACTTGGTCGATTGGGAAGGCTACGGCCCCGAGGAGCGGTCTTGGGTTCCAGCACGCTTCATCCTCGACCCCGAGCTCATCCGGGACTACCGTCACAGGGTATCCTCCACCGCAGGACCGTCCGGAGCCGGTCCTGGACAGGGGGGTACTGTCATGCACACTCGGAACGCGACCAGCACTAGGACCCGGAAGTTAAGCGGTCGCGAACCAGGAAGTATAAAAGAGGTAAACAAACCATAGCACCTCGCTCAGTCATTGAGTCGCCGATGCTACGTCGGATTTCTTCAAACCGTGAGTACTCACCTTCTTGGTTTAAAATCCTGATCGAGTGTGTATTTATAGGACGCGGGTTAGATTGTGTCTTTCCCTTGCTCCCCATTCGTGAGAGTCCTTAGATCAAATAGCGTGATTATCCTGCTCACTCGTGTTCGTCCGCGTTTGGGTTTACCATTCACGCAACAAAGGGCTAACCGCTAAAGCTACGTCTTCTGGTCACCAGGTTAGTTCTTGACATAAAGGAAATTATTAAACTTTTTTTTGGATTTTGTTTGGAAAAATAGACCCTACAAATTAAAAAGAGAAGTGCTTGATAACTCTAGGAGCGAAGGTGGTCAGAATTTTTTGGATTTTGCTGATACAGTAAATACTTTTAAAGTAAATTGACTGAAGAGATGCCTTAAAAATACAATGTCTGTATGGTTTTTTATTCCAAATAAGATCTTTGACCAACTTGGTGGCTTACCTTTTTTATTAAAATGCAATTCCCTCCCTTGTAAATTACCTATTTTCTTATCCAATTTTCATCCGAAATGCCTTCTTTCATGGAAACTGTGTTTTATTCATGGCTTCTCCCCCCACAAAGTTATAATTTGGAATAATGAGATATAACTGTCAGAAATAGGTCTCTTTTTTCCCGTAGATGGTTTAATAACAACTTTAATTGTATTCTATCTGTGTTTGATGATTCCGGTAACATCTTAACTTATGAACAATTTATGAATCTTCATAATTTTCCAGTCCCACCGGAGGAATATAATACCTTAATGAAAGCTATAACAACTGGCTTGATTCAAAATCAATTATGAATTGACTTAAGTGCTTATGTTTCTAACCTTACAAATCTGACCCATACCGTTGACCTCAAGGATATTATATTTTATTATGAAAACCCAAAGCTACCATCTGCCGAATTTGTTGTTAATTTTATCATATTGAATGCAAAGTTTTTTATTCATAAACAAAAATGGCATAAATCTCCTGTAACTTTCACCCTCTTCCTTGCTGAATTTAACTATCTTGTTTCCTCTCTTAGACTTACGAATAACAAAAAAAGTGTACAGTTTTTGGTGCATTTTGACAAATTTTCTGAAAGGATGTAACTTTATGTAATATTTTATGTAATATTTTTCTTCTCTTTGCACTTATCTTTATGAATATTAATCTGTTAAATGCAAACCAAAGACCTTTGTTTGCTTATTATTATGTATGATTGTACATTGTAAAACTATATCAATGTCTTTCTTCCCTGTTCTTGTATGTTTTAATTCTTGCATTTAAAAAAAACCCAAATGTTTTTTAACCTTTTTCTGTCAAATTTATAGTTCTCTGTTCTTTATGTTTTTTTTTGTTGTTATTATTAAATGTGTTTTGTATTCTATTTGTATTGTCTCAATAAATAAATGGGTAAAAAACAAACAAACAAAAAAAGCTATAAGTGAGGAAGCAGTGCGGGCTGACCGGAAATGACGTCACCGCATATTAAACATGAAACTGCCGCTATAACACAACTACTATAGTTCCAACAAATTGTAAAAATGATCGAACTCAAAATGATATAAAATAAATATACAGATGAGGAGGGATTTTAGTGGAGTACATTATTATTATAATATTAATTATACATTAGGAATATTAACATCCGCTATGCTGTGTCGAAGTTGGTTCTACCATCAGGATACGTTTTTTTTAGTCCCACCCCCGGGAAAACGGCACAGTGAACGCGCATTTAGGAGAAGGCTCGCCCGCGGAGGGTTATGCGCGAACCAGTGAAGTTCTACGGAGCGCGATAAAGGCCAAAAAGACATTGTTAGCGCTTTTTAATCCCTGAAACCGAAAAGACGGCGAATTTCACGCGCCTTAAAAACGAAACTTATCATAACATGCGTTAAATTTAATAAATAAAATAAATGGACCACTACCAGTGCTGATTCCTTGCATGCGCAGAGAGAAAGAGAGCCACACACTCTGTATTAAATCCCGCATTTCTCCTCCTTATTTCAGTACAAAGTGAAAGTAAGAAGCTGGGACAGATAATCGTGAGTACATGAACATAAACCTGTAGTATGTGAATATCAGTATTATTTAATAAATGAAGAATAGTTGTCTTAACCTTATTACACACAGTTTACTCTTTATTGGATAACGCGGTGTTAATACAGTAACATAACGGGAGGGAAGTAAACAGGGCGGTGAGTCCGGGGGTGTTTCTTATAAATGTTTAACGGAATAAGATTCATTATAACAGTTACTGACTTATTTATACTTTCATTAATTTCCAAACAGCAAAAAACACATCGGAATTTACATTTACATGTTCTGAGAGAGAAAGAGAGAGAGAGACGCACGCGCGCGCACACGGAGAGAGAGAGAGAGGGAATGACGCAGATAAACTCACACACACACACACACACATACACGATGCCATTTTAGTTTGAAAAGCAGGAATGTCGGACCGCGGTGGTGAAGTTGGTTGGATGTTGGATATTCGAGCTCCGGCCTCCAGATTCCGATTTGTGGCGGAGATTCGCTAAAATGTGTGTCCACTTGTCCTACAGAGGGCACAACCTTTATTATTCAACATTATGACTTTTCATATTTATTCATAATTAATATGTAATAATTCTATATTTTATTAAAAAACCTTTCAGGTAATTTTGCCTCAAAATCTATTTTACAATGTGTGGCTGCAGAGGGCACAACTTTTTATCACATTTTATCACATTTTTTAATGTTTTAATGGGTCAAGACCTTCAAAAAGCCCTGGATGCTGGAGAAAAGCCTCACACAACAAGTTATGTCACTCAATATAATGTCACACAGAAAGTTATTAACCACTTTTCAGCATAGGTTTATTGCATCATCATGACTGACCCGTTTTATCCTCTGTCTTGAGATCACATAGGCTCTGTTTGGTGGCGATCGTTAAATCCTCTAGAAGCAGTATATCAAATTCCAAAATAACTGACTTCCTGAGTAGAGCCTACACTGTAAAAAACTACCTATAGAATCTACCCAAAAAATGTGAGGTAACAATTTGCATTAAGTTTGTTTGGGTACATTTTATCCCATATTTTTCATAAAAAGTACCTAAATAAATTTGCTATAACATGCCAATTGAAATTAGTTAAAGTCTACTCATTGCATCACATAATGAATTATTTATTAAAATTAAGTAACATTATGTTTATGCAATGAGTAGGCTTTACCTATTTTAAATTGGCATGTTATAGCAAATTTAAAATATGGGGTAAAATGTACCCAAACAAACTTAATGCAAATTGTTACCTCACATTTTTTGGGTAGATTCTATAGGTAGTTTATGACTAACTAGCCAAAGTTTAACTTCATTTAAAAAGTTCACCCGACACAGTATCATGATTATATATATATATATATATATATATATATATATATATTATAAAATAATCAAATAACAGAGAAACAAGGTACAAAACTATCTTTTATAAAAATAGCAGAACAAGATAATAACACTGAATAACCGTACATAGACTTGTGTAACTGTCCCCAACATAAAGCAAGGAAGCACTTTCCATTCAGTGTGGAGTTTAGCTAAGTTTACCTAAACAGTCAAAGGCAGACAAATGCACCTCATGCAGACAAATGAGTCCAATTCGTAAAGACAGGAAAGTCCAAATCCTACGGACAGACACATGCACACTTGTATATACATTTCAAATTGTAATATTTCATTTAACATAGGATTATAACGATTCTTTATTATTAACACATATACGGCATTGACCTAATCATAGCTCATAAAAGCACATCTTAAAGTCAGTTATATCCATGTTACAAAAGGAAAATGTTGTGTGACTGTCCTAATTTTAAGTAGTTTGTATCAAACTTTTTCATTTTAATGAAGAAATGGATTGAAGACATAATTTAGAAAACAAGTGTTCTAGATTTCAACACTATGTTAAACTCAATATCAACAACAGCACTGTTAGCATATTATATACGGGACAATTGTAGTTTTAATTTATGCAAGCTTGCTAAAGTAAAAATTTAACTACAATTAAGTTAATATGTCTATAATTTTTCCAACACAAAAATAACATTTGTTTGAGTGACAAACATTTCTTAAACACATCTTTAATATCAGGCAAGTGCATATTTTAAATACTGTAGCTAAAGCTTAACTCCAAACTTCTTGTTTTACCAGCAAAAAACACAAATACTTATATTTATAACATTAGCTTTCTGTAATTAAAGTTATTTCTATCTTTTTTATTAACTTTATTTGTTAGACTTTGGCTAAGGCAGTTACTAGCTAGCTAAGAGTTGACTATCTTACTAGCTAATGTTTCGGTAACTTAAAACAGTTCTTTATTACTTTACAGCCATAAAATACGAGTTAATATTATATTCCCGGTAAAATGTTTGAAATCGTGTTTTTTTTCCGTACCACTTATACCTAACTAATGCGGGGAAAAATACTTTTCCTCCTGTACATTACAATTAGCTAAGCTAGCTTGTTATGACAAATGTTTGCCTAAAGAAAGCTACAAATGTGAACTCCTCATCAAACATACAACAATGACCACAAATCTTATGAGAGATAAGAATAAATGTTACCCTTTGCTTTCATGATATGATAAATAGACAGCATGTTACAAACATATCTTACCTTCAGCCCAGAAGCTTTACAAATGAACATGTGCCTCAAATAGCTCATGCTTACAACAGATCCAATGTTTTAGGGTATATATTACACTGTTTTTTAGGTTGCAGTTATTACTATAAATAATTAGGTAGTGTGGGTGAATTTTACTCATTATTATATAATTAAACTTGATGACAAAAATAATAGGTAAATGGTAGACTATTTGCAAGGGTAGTATTTACCACCCAGCAAAATAATTTTTTACAGCCTACGACAGGCAATGCAAAAGTTTTTTAGCTCAATCTGATCTACAAACCCGATTCCAAAAAACTTGGACACTGTATAAATTGTAAATAAAAACAGAATGCAATGATGTGAAAGTTTCAAATTTCAATATATTATTCATAATACAACATAGATGACATATCAAATGTTTGAACTGAGAAAATGTATCATTTTAAGGGAAAAATAAGTTGATTTTAAATTTCATGACATCAACACATCTAAAAAAAAGTTGGGACGAGGCCATGTTTACCACTGTGTGGAATTCCCTCTTCTTTCTATAACAGTCTGTAAACGTCTGGTGACTGAGGAGACAAGTGGCTCAAGTTTAGGAATAGGAATGTTGTCCCATTCTTGTCTAATACAGGCTTATAGTTGTTTAATTGTCTTAGGTCTTCTTTGTCGCATCTTCATCTTTATGATGCACCAAATGTTTTCTGTGGGTGAAAGATCTGGACTGCAGTTTGGCCATTTCAGTACCTGGATCCTCCTACACAGCCATGATGTTGTAACTGATGTAGTATGTGGTCTGGCATTGTCATGTTGAAAAAAGGTTTTCCCTGAAAGAGACGACGTCTAGATGGGAGCATAGTAAGTTTAATACAATAGTAATTACATGCTAGTAAGTAATAAAAAAAAGTTTTTGCACTATGTAGGACAGACAGGTGGACACACATTTTAGAATAGATTTGTCAAAATGTCACATGACCTTGAAGCTATTGAAATAATATTATTCATATATCTATTAAAAATAGTAATAAATATGCAAAGTGATAATATTAAATAAAAAAAGGTTGTGCTCTCTGCATGTCACAAACTGTTAGGTGTTGGGGCATAGACGCAGAGGGGAATGATGGTGAAACAAAGTCTTTTTAATAACAAAACCAACCAAACAAGAACAAAGGAAGTTGGCTTTAACTTTGGAGCGTGCTATAAACAAAACTTATAAAACAATAATCAACTGATGCACAGACAAGGGATTACACAAACTAATACAATACAGACAGGGGATACAAACCAGACAAAACAAGTCACATTAAACAAACTAGAGGACTAAACACAGGGGACTAAACACACACAAGACAGGATTGGATAGGCCTACTAGCTTTTATGCCCATTAGCTGCTAAGCTAGCTAGTAGCTAAACAGGGTAATTGCCTAACAGGCTAGTAGCCAGAGACCCAAGGGATGAACAGACTAGGTACACAGCAGACTAGGTATGAAACAGATCAAGAACTCTAAAGGTTAGTACCTAAACAGATGATGAGACTAGACAGACTAAGATCTAAGCAGGTTAGTAGTGCAGTGATTAGTATTGATACAGACTACAAGAACTACACATGCAAAGGAAGTAACTCACACATGAGGGTAAACACAAAAGGCTAATACTCTTAAGGGCTAATCCTGCTAGGAGACACAGAGACAAAGACATACTAATGCAAACTTAAAGGGCTCCAGAAACTAAATGGCAATATACACTCAGCAAGAAAAGAAACGTCCCTTTTTCAGGACTGTGTATTTCAACAATAATGTTGTAAAAATCCAAATAACTTTACAGATCTTTACTGTAAAGAGTTTAAACAATGTTTTCCATGCATGTTCAATTAACTATAATCAATTAATTAACATGCACCTGTGGAATGGTCGTTAAGACCTTAAGAAAGTAGCCATTTAAGGTCACAGTTCTAAAAACACAGGACACTAAAGAGACTTGTCTACCGACTGTAAAAAAACACCCAAAGAAAGATGCCCAGGGTCCCTGCTCCACTGCCCGAGTCACACCAGGAACACACAATCCCTCCATCAGTGCTCAGACTGTCCGCAATAGGCAGTCCATGAGGAGGAGATGCACTGCAGTACTTCAAGCAGCTGGTGGCCACACCAGATACTGACTGGTACTTTTGATTTTGAGCCTCCCTTCATTCAGGGACACATTGGGAAACATTTTTTGTTTATGTCTTATGGTGTTGACTCTTTTCGTGTTCATACAAATATTTACACATTAAGTTTACTGAAAGTAAAAACAGTTGAAAGTCAGAGGACATTTCTTTTTTTGCTGAGTATATAACTAAACAAACTAAAACAGAATATAATCAGAGAAAAAGAAACCCACTTAACAGAACTCACATTAATGCTTGACCCAGTTTCCCAGAACAACCAGCTATTTATAACAAGACTAATTAGCTACCTCATTTTGTAAGCCCCTGCATCACCTGACCGAGGTGCCTTCTGGGAAACTGAGTCTACCAACAAAAACTACAAACTAAAAACAGTGTCTAGTGGTCAACCCTCACACTGCAGGACAGTTAAAACATATTAGAATAGATTTTTGTGCCAAAATGTCACATGACCTTGAAGCTATTGAAATAATATTATTCATATATCTATTAAAAATATTAATAAATATGCAAAGTGATAATATTAAATAAAAAAAGGTTGTGCCCTCTGCAGGACAAGTGGACACATATTTTAGAATAGATTTTGAGGCAATAGGTCACATGACCTGGAAGGTATTGAAGTAAAATCAATGTAAATTCTATAAAAAAATTGATAAATATGCAAAGTGATAATATTGAATAAAAAGGTTGTGCCCTCATCAGGACAAGTGGACACTTGGGTTGTAACGGTATCAAAACTTCACAGTAAGGTAATACCTCGGTATGAATGGCACGGTATGGTATTGATTGAAATTCGAAAAAAGTGCCAGAAGTGTTTATTAAACAGTATACATGAACACTGAACATATCAATGGCATACAAATTAGCCATCTATCTGTAAACTTTGAAACAGAAACTTTAATTTTTCAATTTTAATAACAAAAAATTAATAAACCATGTAAAAGATAAAGTTTCAATGTAGTATTCTTGAAAACTCAGATGATGGGCACGGCTGGGCTGATGGGAATTGTGGTTTCTGCCACCTCCCATTCGCTCCATTCGAATGAGTAATTTAAACAGTATAATGCTTTGTATCTATAAAAACTGCAGCTCCTCCGCTTCCAAGTATTTGTTTACAGCACAGTCTTGTTTGCACCAATACGGTAGACGTTGTGTTTACTCACCGCATGTCCATAGCCATTACCATTAAATGTCTAATTGTCACGTCCACACAAAACCTACCGCTAGGTTATCCGTGCTGTCAGAGAGAGTATCAGTTATAGTTTTATACCGTTTTATAGACGAGATAAACACGGAGCTATTTGTGGGGTTTTACCTTTCTCTCGAACAAACACAATAAACATTTATAAGCACAATGCTAATAATTTAATTTAATGCAGACGTAATTTAGATAATATATTTCAGTCCTGGTTTTTAATAAATCTTTCTGTAAAGCATTTTTACTAATTAATTACATTAAATTATATGTATAATATAAAGTATTATAATACTTGTATTATAATATTAAGTATAATATACTTGTATTAATATTGTATGATGTGGAAAACATTCTGTTATATCTGTTATGAATATATCTGTTTCTTCAAAACTTGAACTAATCCCCCCTCCTCAAAAACACACACACAAGAAAAAATAATTGTTTGACTGATGGCACTCAGTTAGTAACCCAGTAACCCAGTGTAAGTATGTGTCCAATGATGGAAACTCTAAAGCACTTTTTGTAAGTCACTCTGGATAAGAGCATCTGCCACATGGCTAAATGTAAATGTAAATGTATTACCAATTATATTATCATATTATTTAACATATGTATAAACAGTTTATAATTAATGTGTTTAGTGTTGTGTCCATGTCCAGGGCAATTATTCTGAAATCTCACACTCCGCTCTATCCACAGGCAGATATATTATTGTTACACATTTTCTAATCCTGTCAGTAACGACTTTTTTAACCTTTTCTTACAATTTGCTTGTCTTTACTGACTTTCTAATGAATATCACACACTGAGCTTCAGTTATCAGTAACTGATTTCTGACACATTTTGATTAAATGAATAGATTCCAGGTTACTGTGTGGTGGTTAGATTGTCTTACTCTGTTCATATAAGTTTAATTAACTTAATCTCTCTTTTAATTTCACATTATATTCCACTAAACTGGACGCTGCTGGAGAGAGTAATTATCAGTATCTTAATAATATTTAGACTAAAGGAATTTATATTTAAATAAACCGATTGTATATAGTGTGAAGGTAATTTTCATATTTGATATATTCTGTTGTTTTGCCTCCAGTGTAGAAAACGTAAAACCTCTAACATGAGTCTACAGAAGGAGCAGCGCAAGAAACAAAGGTAGGCATTTAGAATAAAAACACATAGTATATCTATGTATCTAATAACCTTATTGTTGCATTAAAATTTTAAAAATTTAAGTAAACTGTCATAGAGTTCATTTTCACGTTTATCAGTGATGAGCAGTAACTAGGAACAAGGAAATAAAAATAAAGATGGTAATAAATGAAAAGTCACACAATTTACAAAAGGTATCTCTCTTGGGGCATTAGAAATGAAACACTCTGGGCACTTCCCTGTTCCCTGAGAAACATTTAACATATAACATTCTTGTGTAAGTGGGAGTGATTTGTGCTTGGGGGACTGTGTTAGGGCAGGTCAACACTGTTTGGGACTGATTCCTTGCAGTTAGTAAAATATCCCTGTCTGGGATGTGAGCCATAGATGCCGCTGCACAAAGGGACATGTGCAAAATTTAGTCCTGATCTTGTTGAGCAGTTCACATAACTTGCTCTCTTGAGGCACCAGCGAGCCGAGCTCTGCCACCACATGGCCTCATAAGTCTGAAGCATCGTAACATAGTTCAGTACACAGGTGGTGCCAGCTTGAGCATGGTAAAAGAAAAACCTGTAGCGTTTGGATGGGAGAACAGTGAGCCCAGATACTCTATGGTTATGTGAGGGTGACAGATAAGCCTCCAAAGATAGCGTATTGGCGGCAGATTAACCAGCCCTGCCTTTTCAGCTCTGTCCAGCTCCAAATACTGTCCAAAACATGATAAGTGATAAGTTCTGTATAAAATAACTTGATTGGCCTGCACAAAGCCCTGACCTCAACCCCATCGAGCACCTTTGGGATGAACTGGAACTGAGATTGTGAGCCTGGCCTTCTCATCCAACATCAGTGCCTGACTTCATAAATGCTCTACAGAATGAATGGGCAGAAATTCCCACAGAAACACTCCAACATTTTGTGGACAGCCTTCCAAGAACAGTGAAACCTGTTATCGCTGCACAAGGGGGACCAACGACCAACTCCATATTGAAATATATCAATTTTAATACATGGCAGGTTTGATACATTGCAAGTCATTGTAGGTTTGTACAAATACTTTCGCCCATGTAGTGTACATAGTTAGGGAGGGTGTGTTAAAGGAAAGTGTACTAAGTCTAAACAAACTGGTCAGAAATTTTGTGTAAAAAAAACATGAAAAGCCAGGATTAATAAAGTAAAGGTTTTAATGGCCAACACCATTTGTTTAAAAAAGAAAAAAAGACGAAGAGGTGAAACGGGGAAGTCTGGTGGTGGTAATATGACTAACATGGTGAAGGTTGTTGATTTTTTTGTTCAGTGTGTCCTCAATGTCTTATTCTCATGTAATAATTTTTATTTTCCGGGAAACTGATGCCATGATTTCCTTTGGCACTCATATGCAGGCTTATAACCTCATTCACAGACTGAATAGAAATAAGTCATGTAGGATATGTATTTGCCCAAAGTGAAAAAAAAATCACTGAGTCATCATAATGGCTGACACTACCACCTCCCACACCCCACTCCCACCCCCATTCTCACCTCAATGCCTTTCAACCTACTGTAGGATACGCCAAGAAAATTCCACAGTACTGTATAAACTGCAGTCTCTGTACTGTATGTGTGTAATTATATAAATCACTGCATCATATAGATAAAAGTACCAATTTTTTTTTTTTATTTGAACTCTTTATGGGACTTAAGGACAGACCAGTCTCCCCTGTGTCCAGCTATGTGTCTTTAAAGAGTGATGCATCAATGCCAATCCCTCTTGACTTTACAGATGGACCATCCTCTGTGAAAAGGTACTTCTCTCTCTTCCTCTCGTCAGGTGTAATTTGATTTGATTTAGAAATAAATTGCTAAAACTAATTTCTCTTAACTTCTTATTGAAACTGTGGAAAGGTCACAGTCTCCTGCACCCAGCTGTGTGTCCTTGAAGAGTGACGAGTCAATGCCGATTCCTCTCAACTTTAAAGGTGGAACAGCCTCGAGGGAAAGGTATTCCTCTCTCTTCTCCTTTTCTCTTTAGGATCATTGTACACATGATAACAAGTTCACTTAAACTAGCAAATTAAGTTCCACAGTGTATAGTGGATATAAAAGTACAGTATTCTGGGCAGAGTGTATGATTTAGAGTTGATGTGATTGAGGTTTACATTTGTTAAGTCCTTTTGTACATAACTTTACACACACTTAGGAGCTGGAGTACAGGGGTGTAACGGTGCGGGTAAAAGAGGGAAATCTGACAGACCCATTACCCCATACTCCAGAAACACAAAAAATGTTACATTTCTTGGCACGATCTACATGGCAGTCACCGCCTTGTGCCCTGAGTGCTCTGTAATTGGCTCCAGGCCTCCCACGACCCTGTACAGAATAAACGCTATAGAGTGAGAGAGAATAACATGGTCTGTATGTAACAGTTACAAACTCCACCAGCGATGAGCAGTAACTAGGAACAAGGAAATAAGTTCTTGAACCATTTCAAAACATAAGCCACCACTGCGAGCCTGACCACAAAGTGCTGTGTTTGTGTTGCTGTGGAATTCTGTTGTCGATCCATGTGTACATAAAAACAGAGGTACAAAAGCATTTAGACTCGTGTTCAGTAGTCCACTGTAGTCAGATGTAGTCCAGTTTGTTGTTCAGGGTTAAAGAGCAGGATGGATGGTAGACATAGGGTTTGTTTTTAGCCTAGCATATACTCCTGCCTGCTCGCTGCAATGTCACTCACTAGCACACTGTTTATAACGTCCCATCCTCTCGCCAACACCATCAGATGATGCAGAGGACTGGAGGCCTGCTCCATGTCCTTTAGGGACTCCGTACTTTCACGTGTACACCTGAACTCACTCATCACGTGCTGAACGCTTCCACTCTACTACCGTCCGCCTCATTCTCAGCCTAGTGGACTAATTAGGGCGCCTCCGCTAGTAAAGCTGATTTTAACACAAACATCACTCTTAAAGAAACATGCAGAGTATTTAGTACCAGTCAGGACCAGTAAGATGGCGGAGTGAATAGCCGCAACTTTACGAGCTCTCGGCATCAAATTGGATTTAACGCACAAATTGGCCGCTGGCCTCTGCAGATGAAGTTGAAATAATTTACAAGAAAAAGTTTAACACAAACACTCAGGGAAAGACTAAACAAACACGACTATAATGCCTAGAAAGTCCGTTCTAACGACTCCATGTCCAACGAGGAGGGAGCTAGCTGCTTAGCTAGCGACCACGAATATGCCAACAACGGATAGGACTGCAACCAGCAAACAAGTTTCGAAGAAGAATTCCCACCCTTGCCTATAACGCCAAGTAAGCCTCCGCTCCCAAAGAAACCAACTTTTACTAGAGAAGCCGGGATCGTCTCAGATGATGCAGTGCGCTCCTTGGCCGATCTCATTAACAGGAGTGACACCCTAAAAAAAAATGGTGGAATCTGTACGTGGCGAGATTAAAGTCTTAAATGCAAAGGTGGTTCACATTGAGAAGAGGGTGCAAAGGAACAAGGATTCTGCTTTGAAAACCATGAATCGGGTTAGTGAGCTGGAACGATACAGCCGCCGGTGGAATCTGCAGCTCCAAGGGCTGACAGAGGACAGGGAGGAGGATGTGCGGGCTCGAGTGATCAGCGTTTGTCAGTCGATTCTACCGGAGGAAAAGGAAAGGCTCCCTGCTGCTATAGACGTCGCGCACCGGGCAGGAAAACTTCGACAAGATCAGACGAAACCTAGAGGCGTTATCACGAGATTCATTTCTCGAAGACACAGGGATGCAGTGTGGAAAGCAGCAAAAAACAACTCTTATCTTCAAAACAACGGTCTTCGCTTCTCAGAGGACTTAACCCAAGAGAACAGAGAGAACAGACAAAAACTTTGGCCGCACATAAAAAAAGCTCGGGATGAAGGAAAAACGGCCTACTTCGTGGCAGGGAAAGGATCCGTGAATGGTTCGGAAATTCTTCTGTGATTTGTCATGCTAAGATCAGAAGGTTTTACTTAAGAAGTGCCTCATATTCAGGTCATTTCAGGAGAATTACTTTGTTTTGTTTTTTCTCAGGGTTAAAGTTTGTGTTACTTAGCAGGCGATGGGCCTGTTGGTTAAAAAATATATATATATATATATATATATATATATATATATATATATAAATATATATATATATATATATATATATATATATATATATATTTATAAGGAAAAAGAGAAAGTATTATTGTTTACAGATTTCTTATTTATACGGTTATGTGATATAGCACATTATGCTGAGTTATAATGCTAAATATGATGCCGATCTCGATAGCCCACTGTTATTTTTCAACACTAGTAGTATTTAACCAAGGCTTATCTAAGTTGGATTCTTTGTCTTTTATAGTTCTTATTTTTTATTATTATTAATGTTGTCAACTGTCTCACTAAATGCCAGGGGTCTCCGTAATAGTGTTAAGAGAAAAACATTATTTTTGTTCGCAAAACAATTTAAATCAGACCTTGTCTATTTTCAAGAATCTCACTCTAATGAGGACGATTTAAACTTTTGGAGGTCTCAATGGGGAAATACTATATGGCTCTCCATGGAACAGAGCGTTCAGCTGAGGTAGCCTCTTTAAATAACAGGTTTAATGGAAATGTCAACCTACTTAGTTTGTAATATTTATGGGTACAATAACAAGAAAGAAAATGTGAACCTTCTATTGTCAATTGAAAACATTTTTACAGGTTGGCTGGTTAGATTTCCAAATGCGTTTATATTGTTAGGAGGTGATTTTAATACTATTCTAGACGGCTCTATAGATTAAAGTCTACCTTCTCAGCATAACAGTTCAGACACATACTTGACTGACTTTATAAGAAGATTTAAACTTGTAGATATATGGAGAGAGAAGAATCCTAATAGCAGACTATATACCTGGAGCAATAAATCAGGCTCTAGGCAGTCACGACTGGACTATTGGCTTATATCGGACAGTTTAAACCAGAATTATGTTGGTGTTAGCATCTACCCCACTCCCTAACGGATCATAAAGACGTATGCATATCTCTTAATATCTCAGTTGGCTCTACACCTGCCACACGCTCAAGCTATTGAAAGCTCAACTGTTCTGTGCTGCAAAATGACGTAGTCCAACATAAGATTAAGGATTTGTTTTCATTTTATTGGTCTAAAGCAAAAAAAGGAAATTGTTTTGGGCTCAACTGGGAATTGCTTAAATATGAGAGAGGAAAATATTTGAGAAAGTTTGGTGCTGAAACAGTCAAAGCCAGGAAAGCAGAGGAGTTAAAGATTGTTTCTAATATAACAAAATTATCTTGCAGAGATTCTGACTCTCTAACAAAGGAGGAAAAAGAAGTGTTATCTTACTCACAAATTAAACTTGATGAAATGTATCGGCAAAAAGCAAAGGGAGCCTTCATCGGGTCCCGCTCTAAGTGGTTGGAAGAAGGCGAACAAAACTCATTATTTTTTCAGTCTAGAGAAATCTCGTTCCACCAACAACAGTTTCAGTAAGTTGAATAGTAATAGAGCTATCACTGAAGATCATTATAAAATATCAGAGTTTTGTTCGAAATTCTATAAAGAATTGTATAGCTCTCAATTTAGTTTAACTGCGTCTGATGTCTGAGCACTATGACATGCCTATATCTCTTGAGGAAGTACAGCAAGCAATAAATCAACTAAAAAACAACAAATCGCCTGGGTGTGATGGGCTTTCCTTCGAATTTTATAAATCGTTTTTTGCTGATATTTCCCCTTTTTTATTAAAAGTCTTTATAGAATCCATTGAAAATGAATGCCTCCCCACCTCTATGACCCAAGGAATAACAATCTTAATTCCTAAACCAAACAAGGACAAAATTATTTTTAGATAATTGGCACCCAATTTGCTTACTTAACAACGATTATAAAATCTTAGCTCTCTTATTGGCCAGAAGATTACGGTCTGTTTTGGACTCCATTATAGACGAAACACAATCAGGCTTCATGAACAAAAGGCATATAGAAAATAACATTAGGCTCATTTTAGATATTTTAGATTATCCAGAAATGGTAGAGGAGGATGGGCTCATGCTGTTTGTAGATTTCTACAAAGCATTTGACACCGTTGAACATCCATTTATTTTACAGTCTCTTAAAAAATTCGGATTTGGTGTTTTTTTTTTCCTCAGCAATTAAAAGTCTATATAACAATAGTAATAGCTCAATTAGACTAATAGGTGGTATGTCTCCCAGATTCAATGTCTCTAGAGGCATCCGACAAGGTTGCCCGGCTTCGCCTTACCTCTTTTTACTGGTAGCCCAGCTTTTGTCTGATCATATTAAATCAAGTGAAATAAACGTCATCAATATATTGGGTAGAGAGCTTATTATATCTCAACTAGCGGACGATACCACTCTCTTTCTTAGAGATGCAAATCAAGTCTCCGTTGCAATAAATACTATAGAAAAATTTTCCATGGCTTCTGGCTTAAGGCTGAATATCAATAAGTGTGAAATCATATCCATTAAGGACTGCACGAAATCTTCCATTTGTAGTATTCCAGTAAAAAATGAACTTGTTCACTTAGGTATCACAATTACCAAGGACCAACAAAAAAGGACTTCATATAACTTCGACCCTATTATTCAAAGAACAAAAAAAAAGCTGAATCAATGGCTGTTACGGGATCTCTCCCTCAGAGGCAGATCCCTACTGTCTAAGGCAGAAGGTTTATCACGGTTAACTTATCCAGCACTATCTCTATTTGTGGACAAAAAACATATTACTGAGATTGACAAGCTACTCTTTATCTTTTTGTGGAGAAATAGAACTCATCATGTGAAGAAATCTGTTCTAACAAATGACTATGAAAAGGGTGGATTAAACTTTATTAAATTCTATAAAGTAAATTGGTTAAAACATTTCTTTAAAAACCCTAACTCTATTTGGAATGTCATACCCTGTCATATTCTGTCAAAACTGGGTGGGTTGAGCTTTTTCTTAACATGTAATTACAATATTGATAAAGTCCCAATAAAAATGTCATCCTTTCATCGCCAGGCCTTCCTTTCTTGGTCGCTTATTTTCAAGCATAACTTTTTGCCTAACAAATATTATATATGGAACAACAAAGACATTCTGTTTAAACACAAAAAAAATTATTTATTAATTACTGGTTTAATAATAACATTATTTTTGTTGACCAATTATTTAACAGGACTGGTTGTCTTTACTCTTATAGTGAGTGTCTAGAAGAATACAAAATTCCTGTGTCTCCTGGAAATTATGCCAAAGTCTTTGGAGCAATTTCCTCTGGAGTCTGCATGTTATTTAGAGCTCAACCAAGATTGGACACACAACAACTAACCTTGTTCTCACTGACTGACACTTCAGTTGGTAAGATTTGTCTTTCCTGTAACAATGGAAAGAACAATAAACTAATTAGATCCTTATTTAAAACAGATATTGTCACAGTCCCATATGTGGTTCCATACTGGAATAAATTTGTGCAAAAAATTTACTGGAAGAAGGTCTGGCTCTTACCCAGCCGATACCTGCTGACCAATAAAATTAGAGAAATATCATTTGAAATAATTCATAAATTTTACCCGTCTAATGATCATATTGTTAATTAAAAAAAAAAAGATATTGATATAATGTGCACTTTTTTTTCTGTAAATATTGAAACAGTTACCCATCTGTTTTGGCACTGCCCCTTTGTCCAAAGTTTCTGGTCTGACATTTGTAATTTTATTGCTGAAAAAATAGAGAAAGATTTTTAAGTTATTTTGGAAAGATGTTCTTCTTGGCATTTATGACTTCAATAGAACTAAGACTATGCCTAATGAAACTTTTATTATTTATCTCATTATTCTGTTGGCAAAATATCACATTCATAAATGTAAGTTTACGCATTCAAAAAAATCTTTTATTGCTTTTAACAATGAGGTCAAGCAATATGTCAACCTCGATTAAGCATTCTCTTAATCAAAAGGCAAAAAAAACCTGAATGTTGGTAAACACTTTGATATCTTTTTGTAAACTAGTACTTCCCCTGGCAAAATGTGATGAGTCTTATTTATGTTTGTTTTGTTTATGTTAAAAAACTTGAAATGTTGAAAAATGTACAATTTATTATTTTCATAATGAAGATTAATATTCTTGTAAATTGTGCAATTGTTGAATAAAAAATAAAAATAATAATATTAGTACCAGTCAGTGTCTCAGTAGTTTACAAACGTTATTCAGTTCAAAATGTTAAATAGGGGGAAATACTTTCCTTTTTTTTTCCACTGTACGTAACCATTCTAGTAAAATGCTTATACAACTGTTCATGACCTCGAAAGAAAACTGAACATAGAATTTGCAGTAAAATAAAATGTTATTCCCCCATTTCATTCAGCTGAATTTACTACTGAATCTACACCTATGGAAATTCCTTATGACCTCTGGAGAGCTCGGTAGAGGTCGGTAATGGCTCCTTGTGAATTCTGTTGTAAATCAACGGGAAGATGATACTTATTATGATTACTTATTTTTTATTTATGTTATTATATTGTAGATCCGAACAGAAATATTATGACAGATTCATAATTCCTGTTCTTATTCTTTCTTTTGGATTTGATTGATGTCTTAACTAAGGGGCGGAGCCTTGTGCTCTGGTCAGCCACAGTATACCTGTGTATGTGAGAGAGCTACACATGAAAAATTAACCAAATTGGTCCAGACCACAATGACTTCGGAGCCGATTTCAAATTGGGAGATGTTGCCAGCAAATTTGGCTCAATATAATAAGAGGAGAAATTGGAAATCAAGTTATGAAATAAAATGGAAACCAATAAAAATATAACAATGTGAAAATATAGTGAGGATATGACAGCAGCAGTGTGATTAGAGACAGAGAGTGTAAAATGATTAAAGGTGTGTGTCAGCAGCAGTGTGATTGTCCCTGGCATTAAGTGCAAGGTAGTTTTCCTTCTCATGGGCAAGTAAGCAGTGTGCAGACGAGGCAATATGTGAAGAAGGTGTGTTTGCAGAAATGATCTAATTAGAGAATTCACATTTCCCTGTTCACATGGACGCTGGTCCAATAAAACATGAATTTATGTTCTTAAAGGATGAGAATATAATATCCCCAAAGGGGTTCTACAGACCTTGAGAGATGATGGAGAGAAAAAAATAAACCATTTGCACAGAATAATAAATTGTCTGCACAGATTAATAAAATAATTGCACATGCACATGTTTTTTTTCCCATGACACCTCTCAGGCTCCATATGAGTCTGCCTGCTGGGAAGTGTTTAATCTGCCTGAAGTATAAAATACATATATTTCAAAAAAATAATAATCTTCAGCTTCCTATCTTTTCCAGTAAATCCTGCCTTCTGCATTATAATTAGGTGTAGGAACTCAGTCTTATGTGTGATTGGTTAGAAGGTTTATCATGGATAAACTGGGGAGTCACCCTGTGTATAAAAGTGAACACAGGGGGGATAGAGTTGCTCTCACAGAATGATTAAGAATAGAAGCAAAACTCTCCTCTCAGGAACTCATCACATCGTCTAATGTTACCATCATGTGGAGCAAAAATGCGCAGGAAGAATCTGTTTATTTCCGATTAGAGTGAAACATTTGGATCAAGTGTAGACATGGCTAATATTTACCTGCTGAATAAATCAGCAAAGGTTTACTCCCCCCCAAACTGTTTATTCAGTTTGGACAGTATGTAAACTGTAGTGTGTCCAGTGTGTTGGATAATGATGAAGTGAAATCTTTGATCAAGGCACTTCATCACACATTAGGTCTGGGCTACAATATGGTAGTCACTGAGGCAGGCAGGGTGGGGTTTCTTCAAGACAGGAATGATAATGGACTGTCACATTAGGGATTACAGATATTGAAGGAAAGTTGAAATATCTTGAAATGAAAAAAAAACATATGTCACTCTACAGTATATTAATCAATTCTGATCCCTATTAAAACTTTGTAGTGCTAAAAATGGCTACAAATGCTCTGGGCCCGAAAGCTTCTTATTGCTAAGTAGTTCCTAAGTTGTACTTAACCTCTCTTTTAACGTTATGGCGCATTTCCCGAAATGTTCGTACGCTAAGTATCTCATAGGTAAGTCACACGTTCGTAAGGTTGGTCTGGAACAACCTTAACTCATTCTTGGTGTAGTTTCAGCTCAAGACGCTTGTCGGCGCTACTGAGCAGCAGTCTTTATAAATCAGCGCTGTATGGAAGCACATTATGGCACGTTATCAAAGTCGTATTAATGATGGAATATACTGTAGGCCTGTTTAAGAATTTTATTTTATTTGATATCAGAACTAATAGCGTGGCTTTTAATTAGCCTATTTCATAAGGTGACTAATGCATTGAAATTGGCGATCACTTTTAATATTAAACAGGTGGCAAACAATTTGGCAGCGATACAGCGTGTTGTTGTGCTAAACTGAAGACTGCGCCGTCCGCAGAGCCGTGTGGAAATTTTTCCTTTAGGCAAAACTTCAGCCCTTTTCATATTTTGCCTGAGGTGGCTATTTAAAAAAAAAGTTTTGCCTTCCAAGGCAACAGATTATGGAGCTTCTTGACCTGCTCAGACCTGCACTTGCCAGGCCAACGCGTCGTACTTACGCTCTACGTCCCGATGTCCAGCTGCTCGCTGCTTTTTGTTTAAAATATGTTTCATTGATCATTAGCCATCATTCATGACTGGATGGGCTTTTCTTTTGACACGTTTTATTTTATGATAAAATTTTATTTAGTTAAATGAGAAAATAAACTTGGGAGTTTCAAACTCCGCATCCATTCATTTTTCTGAGTGATTGTAATGTGTAATACACCTATCTCACCTATGCGGTTTGACTCGCTGTGAGATGTGGTGTTATACCCCTATATCACCTACGCGGTTTCGCCCAGTGGTCGTAAATAGGGTTCATCATGATTCACTGCGAGTTTTTGCGCTGTGATTACGTTTCCATCTTTCCGCGTGTAAAATTAAACATTAAATTTTTGGCGGGTCTCGCGGGAGTTTGCAGACCTTGCAGAACTTCTCAGAACATTAGCGGAACGTCGGCGGGCAAACATCGCATCTCACCATGAGTCAAAGCGCATACTGTAGGTGAGATAGGGGTATTAGACACCGTGAGCCGCCTCGAGTGCCTGCCCGACGTTCCGCGAAGATCTGCAAGGTCCGCGAGTTAAACATTTAAACCAAAACTCGCGCTGAATCTGGAGGAACTGTACTTACGGCCATTGCGCGAAACCGCGTAGGTGAAATACTGTAGGGGTATTAAACCTCTACTCTGTCATCTCATCGTATTTATTCCATAACGCGCTATACAACCCCAACCACTGACATTCTTCACATTGTTTCTAAAGCTGGAGAAGAGTGTTGTCAGCTGTTTGTCAATCAACTATGATTGTATACCTGGTTCGTTTCACCGCCACTGCAGGTTACATGATAATACTAGCGACAGTTTGGTGATTTAATTCATATATTCGTCTATTATGGCATGCTATTGATAAGTTAAACCATGTCGAAATAAACGCTATTTAAAGAATTTAGTGCAATTTTTAATTTGCATAGAAAGTGCCGGGCCCTGGTTCTTAAGGGCTTGCATGTGGTTTCTTAAGAAACTCTGGTAAAGCATTTCTTCTTTACCCTTTGCTGAATATAAGAGACTTTGACCTTCCAGTTCCAGTAGCGTGTTCTTTAAGAGAGGTTCACCAAATCTTTCTCTGCCACAGTCATAAATCTACCAGATTAGTAAGAGCTAGAAGTAAGAAGTTTTACAAGTGCTTTATCTCCTGATGCAAAGTGTAAATGCTCATTGCCGCAATTTTCTGCCTGGGGTCAGTTCTCTCCTGGTAAGATCCTGGTATATTGAGTTTCAGATTTTCCAATATTACAGCTGTGTGGATGTCTGCTGATATTAAAGTTTTTTTTTAAATTTACAATGCTTGTTCATTTACAGAATCCAGAAGCATGAAGCAAAAATCACCTACAGAAATCACATGGAATCTGTATTCAAGGTGTGTTTGTGTGTGTGTTTTGTGTTTTATAATAAATATTACTCTTTTTATTAAAAAGTAAATGAAAGTAATTTATATGCATGTTTACAGTCAATAATATAGAATTACATCATCATTACGTAAAATTATACAAAAGTGCATTATGCTTTCAGCTTTATGTCTGACCCACAAACTGCTGACACAGAGACCTGACTTATTGTATAAATAGTTTTGCATAATAATGATTAATAATCTAATTCATGTGGAGTGTTTGCCCTACTGTAAAGTTTCTGTAATTCAGCTCATACTGCACTACAGAAATGTATTTTAAAAGAAATACAGAAAATCAACCTTAACACCTTCTCACCAAACTGAATTCAGAATTCAATAGCAATGTGGTATAAAAATATTATGTAGCATTGTTGTTTGTTTGTGTATTTAGCAGGTTTTTGTTATTATATTTTTTAAATCAGGAGCTGGAGCACAAAGTAATCACTCTGTTGAAAAATGAGCTGCACAGGTTCAAGAAGTTACTTAGTCTTGATTACCCAGCATGCACTGAGGAGGAGGAGGAGGAGGATCTGCAGCATGTCAGAGAAGGTGTGCTGAAGATCACACTGCACGTCCTGAAGAACATGAAGCAGAAAGATCTCGCTCACAAACTGCAGATCAGTAAGAGCTTTAAAGTCTAACAATATTCTACACTTTTAACTAAACACGTTGGCCTACATTATTGTACTGATTTGTATCTTAATATATACAGCTTATTCAACAAATAAATAATAACACAACGCTATATAACACTATCGCATTCCTCTGTTTGTTAGAGCTGGCATCTGTGTATCAGCGGAAGCTCAAATCCAAACTTATAGATAAATGTAAAAGAATTAATGAAGGAGTCTCTCAGCATGGGACATCAACACTTCTGAATCAGATCTACACAGAGCTCTACATCACAGAGGGTGGGAGTGGAGATGTCAATAATGAACATGAGGTGAGACAGCTTGAGACAGCATCCAGGAGACCAGCAGTAGAGGAGACGTCCATCAAATGTAATGAGCTCTTTAAAGACAAGTCCATCAGAAGTGTGCTGACTAAAGGAGTAGCTGGAATTGGAAAAACTGTCTCTGTGCAGAAGTTCATTCTGGACTGGGCTGAAGGGAAAGTGAATCAGGACGTCCTCTTCCCATTTCCTCTTCCTTTTAGAGAGCTGAACTTGGTGAAGCAGGAAAACTTTAGTCTGATGAGTCTTCTTCATCAGTTTTTTCCTGAAATTAAGGATTTGGAAGTAATAGACAGTGATGTCTACAAAGTCCTCTTCATCTTTGATGGTCTGGATGAGTGTCGACTTCCTCTAAATTTCCAGACCAATAAGAGATTGTGTGATGTGACAGAGTCGGTCTCACTGGATGTGATGCTCACAAACCTCATCAAGGGGAACCTGCTTCCCTCTGCTCGCCTCTGGATCACCACTCGACCAGCAGCAGCCAATCAGATTCCTCCTGAGTGTGTAGACCAGGTAACAGAGGTACGAGGGTTCAGTGATCCTCAGAAAGAGGAGTACTTCAGGAAGAAGATCAGTGATCAGAGCTTGGCCAATAAAATCATCAGACACATGAAGTCTTCCAGAAGCCTCTACATCATGTGCCACATCCCAGTCTTCTGCTGGATCTCAGCCACTGTTCTAGAGAGAATGTTGGGTGAAGCAGAGAGTGGAGAGATCCCCAAGACCCTGACTCAAATGTTCACACACTTCCTGGTATTTCAGATCAAACACAAGGACCAAAAGTACCAGCAGAAATGTCACATTGATATTCCCCAGACCAGAGAGAGTATCCTGGCTTTGGGAAAACTGGCTTTCCAACAGCTGGAGAAAGGAAACTTGATGTTCTATGAGGAAGACCTGAGAGAGTGTGGCATTGATGTTAAAGAAGTGGCAGTGTACTCAGGAGTGTGTACTCAGATCTTCAGAACCGAGTCTGGACTCCACCTGGGGAAGATGTTCAGCTTTGTGCATCTGAGTGTTCAGGAGTTTTTGGCTGCTTTATACACATTTATCTGCTTCCTCGACAAAAACACAACAATAAAACAAACCACTGATCTATCTGGTCTTTTCACTAAGTCAGAAATGTCTGAGTTCCTCAAGAGTGCAGTGGACCAGGCCTTACAGAGTCAGAACGGACATTTGGACCTTTTCCTCCGCTTCCTTCTGGGTCTCTCAGTGGAGTCTAATCAGAAGGTCATTCGAGGTCTGCTGACATACACAGGAAGCAGCTCTGAATACCAAAAGGACACAGTCGAGTACATCAAGCTCAAATTTGAACAAAATCCATCTCCAGAGAGATTAATTAATCTGTTCTACTGTCTAAACGAGTTAAATGATGATTCACTGGTGAAAGAGATCCAAAGCTACATGAGCTCAGGACGTCTCTCTGAAGCTGAACTCTCACCTACTCAGTGGTCTGCTCTGGTCTTTGTGTTACTGACATCAGAGGAGGATCTGGAAGTGTTTGAGCTTCAGAAGTTCATAAAGTCCGATGAATGCTTTAAGAGACTGCTGCCAGTCGTACAGGAAGCCACAACAGCTCTGTAAGTAAAACCTGTTTCTCTCTTCAACAGAGGATTTTTTGATTGGATTTTACAGCAAAATGTCGTTCTACTCTTAAATTTATTTATTCTAAATATGACTGCATTGGTACTGATACTGGTGTTGGACATCAGTCTGATACTGAGCTCTTTTATGTGAAAAACTATTCAATACCAACATCTGATATCAGGTGATACTATGTGATGTAGTGTGTGTTATAGGGCTAATGTACAGATAGACGAAAAAACAGCAGTGATCTGCATATACTTAAACAATTAATGCTCAAAGCAAAACAGACTTAAAAGCATAAAAGAGGAGGAACTACAACATCTTAATACAATACAAACAACACAATCAAATGCTCTTATGGTCGACCTGAGCACACAGAGCAGTGCCATTAAATATGTACACAAAGTCATGTGGATGACACGCATAAAAACTGAGCTGGCTAAATAACTTGTGTGTGTGTGTGTGTGTGTGTGTGTTGTAAGAGAGGGAGAGAGAGCTCACTGAGTCCTGAGACACACACTTCAGTTTGTCAGTGTTGAAATCTTACTGGAGAGTCGTGGTTCAGTTCTCACTCACACCAGGATTAAGAGACTGAAACAAATGTCTCCTGATTGGTTATTAATAAATACTGATAAAGTAATTTACTCATTTCAGTATCAGTGTTGGTGTAGACGAGTAACACAAAATAAGTGTTCAGTCAGTTCGTCCCTAATACTGAAGCGTCCTTTAGTTATAATCCTAACACTCTGGTATTTGTGGTAATTCGGTGATTATACTGTGAATAGCAGTGATTTCCTCTCTGTGTTCTGGTTCATGATACCTCACTGTATTTTTAAACTCCTCTGACATTTTCTCCTTTCAGACTAAGTGAGTGTAACCTGACAAAGAGAAGCTGCTCGGCTTTACACACAGTTCTCAGATCAGAATCCTCCAAGCTGACTGAGGTGGATCTGAGCAGGAATCCTCTGGAGGACTCAGGAGTGAAGCTGCTTTGTGCTGGACTGAAGAGTCCAAACTGTAAACTGGAGACACTGAGGTTAGTTTGTCTCTCCTATTACATAGACTTTACATAAAGGGTTACTTATTTCTTATATAATTAAGAAACACAAATTAAAGGGGAAATAAATAATCATGGAAATATTTTTACATTTTATCTGTACACGACTGTAAATATGGGTCGTTCCATCTTAAATCAGCCAGGGTGTGACATCACTCCAGCAGATATAGCTGATTTTATATATATTGTTGGTACATGTGTGAGAACAAAAAACCCCAGTTTCGATTGGCAGCCATCTTAAAATCAGGGCTTGATGCATGCTGGGATGTGCCACGCCCCCTTTTCTGAATCATGTTATTAAGATGCTCTACACAGTACCAGTCAACAGTTTGGATACATCTTCTAATTCAGGGTTGTTTTGTTAAGTGATTCATTTCTATATTCTAGAACAATACTGGGGATTTCAAAATTATGAAATAACACATGGCATTGGGTAACTAAGTAACAACAACAACACCAACAGTCATCAACATTTAAAGACATAAAGGTCAGCTGTTCTGGATCAGTTCTTATAAGAACAGTATTGTGTTGAGTGTGTTTGTAAAACCCATCGAGCTCCATGATGAAACTGTCTCTTCCCAGGAAAACAAGACCAAAACTGAGCTCTGCTGCAGAGGAGAAGTTCATTCAGAGTCACCAGCCTCAAAAATCACCAATTAACAACCAGCACCTCAGATTAGAGCCGTTATGAAGCTTTACAGAGCAGAAGGAGCAGATATACATCTCAATATCAACTGTTCAGAGGAGATTATTGTGCATTTATTATTATTATTAGATTTTGGATAAACGCCTTTAGCATTGTTTTACAGTGTAGAAAGAAATAAACATGAGTAAAGACCATGGGGTTAGAGGGTGTGTCTTTCACTGTGCCAGTTAGACTCACCAAGCACCTCACGGTCCTAACTCCACTCCAGAGTTTCACACCTGTACCTGATCAGTAACTCTCCCTCGGCTTTATAATCACGCCCCGTGTGCCAGTCAGTGCCACAGTGCGTCCCTCATGCGCCTCGCTTCTTCCCTTTTGATATTGATCGTTGAATTCTGACCCGTTATGGACCCTGCTCACTCTTCGGATTTCCCTTTCGTCTTTCTCCCCTGGTTATCTTGCCGGTTCTCGGACAGATCTTTGTGTATGACCCTGCCTGCGCTGGGATTCTGCTTTTTGTCTGGATTTTCGGTTATCGACCTTTACATGGCTAACGAGGCTCATCTTTCCTCATCGCTCCATGGTTGGTCTCGCACTCTTCTGTTCTGAGGGTAAACGCTTCTGCCATCTCGGAGATATTCACACACCCCGGAAGCAAACCGAAAAGCAAACTCTTCCTTCTCTGTTTGCAAAGCAGACCGGTGTCAGGAAAACGTTTGAGCCAGTTAATAAATACATAAAAATAATCAATACAAAATATAAAGTAAAAATAAAACAAATTAACCTGCACTTTACCTTTCAAAATAGTAAAAATAAATCCCGACAGATAAGTGTTTCCGTTTGTGCGTGCAGGCGCTGTGTGTGTGTGTGTGTGTGTGTGTGTGTGTGAGGCTAGAGTAAGTGGAGACTCTTGCTTTCAGCCCCTCCTGTCTCCCCCTTCTCATCTTACACAGTAAAACTTTCTCCTTTCGTCTGAATTAAACACACACACATTAACGGAAAGATTGTTGTTCTCCTCTAAATTATTAAAGCTTCTTCGCTTTATTTTAATGTTGCTCGCGACAGTGTAATAGCTCGTTAATTCATGCTGGTGTAATGATGAGATGGACAAACTGGTCGATGCCCGTTCTTTTATTTTCTGTATTGTCCGGTTATAGTACAAACTTTCGGGTGGATCCTGCACTTAAATCCAACTAAAAAAACTACTGAAGAACAAAACTTAGGCTCAATATTAACTTACATCTCACATTCGCGTTCACACACACCGGACTGCATTACCCACAATGCATCTCCCGCACTGGACTACACTTCCATAAACAGAGGTCATAAATCAACCTCTCTCTCCTGCTACACTGTTTTATCTGAAGATTAGCAATGAACATCGGTAATGAAACTCGTGTGAGCGCAAAGTAACAGAATCACTGCTGTAAAGTAAAACAAGCACCTTACCTCTAAAAAGAATCGCGACAGAGCAGTGTTTCTGTGTAGAGCAGAGTGTGTGTGTCTCGCCTTAATTTTTGCGTGCGTGCGTGCGTGTTTGTGAAGTGGGGCTTCACACACACAGATAGCCGGCACAGTGTCAAATTACGCTCGCGCGCACACACACACACACCGCTATGAGCTAAGGAAGAAAATAGATTTTTAACCTCTGTATTGAGAATTTCTTTTGCTTTACTCGCGCGCACGTGTGTTATAAAAAACAGTACACGCGCTGTACACACGCGCTTCCGAACACAAAATAAAATATGTTTTACACACACACACGTGGTCACAGTGTTATATTAAACAGTACACGCGTGCGTTGATTACACCAGTAAAAGACGAGCACCCACAATTTCGCAGCGCAAGAGAGAGAAAAATCGTTGGCTCTGTTGTAATCACGTGACACCAAGACAACGCTTGTTTTTTAAGACGAAATGTATTAAAAATCTTTGCTCGTCTTACGGAACACTCGTAAACCGCGTTACTCGTAATCCGAGGTTCCGCTGTATAGCGCTTTTAACAATTGTTATTGTCGCAAAGCAGCTTTACACAATCTAAAGAATTATTTTAGTTTGTATGGAACTTGAGTCAAAATAAATTGTGAGTCAAAATTATCAGATTGCCCCTGATGAACAAGCCGAGGCCGACAGTGGCAAGGAAAAACTCCCTGAGATGGTAATAGGAAGAAACCTTGAGAGGAACCAGACTCAACAGGGAACCCATCCTCATCTGGGTGATAACAGATAGCAGGGATTGATCTGCACTCATACTGTGTGTTAGTTGGCAGGCAGTTCAGCTATATCAGTTGATGTTAATTGATGTTGATATGGAGTCCAGGTAGTTATTTTGATCAATGCTCCATGGTAGTAGCACACATAACAATGATGTTTTCCAACTGGGGCAATGTTACTAAGCAGGTGAAATAATAATAATAATAATAATAGTAATAATAATAAGACATTATTATTACATGAAATTGATTTATGTTTGTGGCTGTAATGTGACAAAATGTGGCAAAGTTCAAGGGGGGGGGGGATACTTTTGCAAGCCACTGTATGTAAGATGCAGAACGATGAATTGAACCTTGGATAGACATGTTATTGTCACCATCACTATAATATGGCGATATACCTCCACTAAATCATCTCACAATGTGTTTTTATTATTTTACACAGTACAGTGACATCAGTGGTGTAATTTTGGTGAAACTCTTGTACTTTGTCTCTATTACATCTGAAAACAGAGTTAATATAATTTTATATAAGTTTATATAATGATTTTGTTTTCTCTTTAGACTTTCAGACTGCAGTATAACAGAGGAAGGATACACTGCTCTGGCTGAAGCTCTGAAATCATCTCACCTGATAGAGCTGGATCTCAGAGGGAACGACCCTGGAGACTCAGGAGTGAAGCTGCTCACTGATTTACTACAGGATCCAGACTGTACACTGAACACACTGAGGTAAGGAAAATATACAGAACACAAGTTATTGTAAAATCATATTAATAATCATATGTCGGGATGTTACAGAATGAAGGTGTTTATCATTAAATATCAAATATGTTAATGATGTGTGTATTAAGCAAGTGTGAAAAGAGGTGTGATATTTACGTTTCATTTGGTTCACATGAATTTGGAAAAAAAGAAACTGTTTGTGACTCACTACTGCTCAACATTTTTATACTATATAACAGTTTAAAGCCCACACTTATGTGCTGTGATTTTCACACAGTAATTAATGAGACATGAGGAACTGTATAAAAATAAAATTAGTAATATTGTCCTGATCTTCACATTTAAACTGGTAAAATAATCTTTACACTTAAAAGTATATTTATGTCGGATCCACTAAAAAGGATTATACAGTGAAACCTCAGATTGCGAGTAACCCAGTTTGCGAGCGTTCCCCAAGACAAGCAAAAAAGTTTAATAAATGTTTGTCTTGTTAAACAAGCGAAACTTAATTTATAAGTACCAAGTATCATTATCATGTGGCACGCATGTGCTTCTTGTTTAGATGGCGTAAGTCACGTGATCACAACTGAGCCAATAGTTCTTCTCTAAAGCATTTTTGTATGTACAGGTCCTTCTCAAAAAATTAGCATATTGTGATAAAGTTCAATATTTTCTGTAATGTACTGATAAACATTAGACTTTCATATATTTCAGATTCATTACACACAACTGAAGTAGTTCAAGCCTTTTAATTGTTTTAATATTGATGATTTTGGCATACAGCTCATGAAAACCCAAAATTTCTATCTAAAAAAATTAGCATATTTCATCCGACCAATAAAAGAAAAGTTTTTTTAATACAAAAAAAGTCAACCTTCAAATAATTATGTTCAGTTATGCACTCAATACTTGGTCGGGAATCCTTTTGCAGAAATGACTGCTTCAATGCGGCGTGGCATGGAGGCAATCAGCCTGTGGCACTGCTGAGGTGTTATGGAGGCCCAGGATGCTTCGATAGTGGCCTTAAGCTCATCCAGAGTGTTGGGTCTTGCGTCTCTCAACTTTCTCTTCACAATATCCCACAGATTCTCTATGGGGTTCAGGTCAGGAGAGTTGGCAGGCCAATTAAGCACAGTAATACCATGGTCAGTAAACCATTTACCAGTGGTTTGGCACTGTGAGCAGGTGCCAGGTCGTGTTGAAAAATGAAATCTTCATCTCCATAAAGCTTTTCAGCAGATGGAAGCATGAAGTGCTCCAAAATCTCCTGATAGCTAGCTGCATTGACCCTGCCCTTGATAAAACACAGTGGACCAACACCAGCAGCTGACATGGCACCCCAGACCATTACTGACTGTGGGTACCTGACACTGGACTTCAGGCATTTTGGCATTTCCCTCTCCCCTGTCTTCCTCCAGACTCTGGCACCTTGATTTCCGAATGACATGCAAAATTTGCTTTCATCCGAAAAAAGTACTTTGGACCACTGAGCAACAGTCCAGTGCTGCTTCTCTGTAGCCCAGGTCAGGCGCTTCTGCCGCTGTTTCTGGTTCAAAAGTGGCTTGACCTGGGGAATGCGGCACCTGAAGCCCATTTCCTGCACACGCCTATACACGGTGGCTCTGGATGTTTCTACTCCAGACTCAGTCCACTGCTTCCGCAGGTCCCCCAAGGTCTGGAATCGGTCCTTCTCCACAATCTTCCTCAGGGTCCGGTCACCTCTTCTCGTTGTGCAGCGTTTTCGGCCACACTTTTTCCTTCCCACAGACTTCCCACTGGGGTGCCTTGATACAGCACTCTGGGAACAGCCTATTGGTTCAGAAATTTCTTTCTGTATCTCACCCTCTTGCTTGAGGGTGTCAATGATGGCCTTCTGGACAGCAGTCAGGTCGGCAGTCTTACCCATGTTTCCGTTTTTGAGTAATGAACCAGGCTGGGAGTATTTAAAAGCCTCAGGAATCTTTTGCAGGTGTTTAGAGTTAATTAGTTGATTCAGATGATTAGGTTAATAGCTCGTTTAGAGAACCTTTTCATGATATGCTAATTTTTTGAGATAGGAATTTTGGGTTTTCATGAGCTGTATGCCAAAATCATCAATATTAAAATAATTAAAAGGCTTGAACTACTTCAGTTGTGTGTAATAAATCTAAAATATATGAAAGTCTAATGTTTATCTGTACATTACAGAAAATAATGAACTTTATCACAATATGCTAATTTTTTGAGAAGGACCTGTATGTGCGCTCCCACGGGGGACAAGTTGTGAGTCTGTCTGTCTGTATGTGTGTGTGTGTGTGTGTGTGTGCGTGCGTGCTCACGCAGAGGTGGGTGTGTGTATGTGTTTTTGATGGTCAAGTGCAGGTTTTATTTTTACTTTGTATTTTGTATTAATATTTTTATTTAAATATTTTTGTGTTGTGGAACGAATCATTTGAGTTTTTATTATTACTTATGGAGGGAATTTACTTTAATATACAAGTGTTTTGATACACAAGCATGCTTCTGGAACAAATTATAATTATTAGGTTCAGATATCTAATAATTAACTGGTAGAGGAGGAGGCGTCGCAGTTATTCACAATGATAATTTGACTATTGTACAAAAACACGGACACAAATTTAATTCATTTGAAATTCTTTATAGTAACATAAGTGTATTTAACTATATTAAGTCAGCTCAGTCGATCCCGCTAATTGTCATTTACAGACCTCCAGGGCCGTACTCGGAATTTCTTAGTGAATTTGCAGATTTCCTCTCAAACCTAGTCATTTCTGTAGACAAAGTGTTAATTGCTGGAGATTTTAATATTCATTTTGAAAACCCAGAAGACCCTCTGAGAACTGCATTTATGTCTATACTGGACTCGGTAGGAGTAAATCAGTGTGTAGTAGGACCCACTCATAAAGCAGGTCACACTTTAGATTTAATAATATTATTTGGATTAAGTATAAGAAATTTATTCACAATACCACTATCTGAAGTTATCTCAGATCACTATCTTGTCTCATTGCAAGTGTGTCACAATAATAATGTACACACAGCGCCGCGCTACCGTATGAAACGTACATTCACATCAACTACCAAACAGAGTTTTATCAGTAATCTCCCAGAGTTCCCAACTTCGATTAGATCACCGTCTGACCCCACAGAACTCGATCAGGCGACTGAATATTTAGAGTCGACATTTCGCTATACCCTAGATAATGTAGCTCCAGCCAAAAGAAAAATTATTAGAGATAAAAAACTTGCTCCCTGGTATAACGATCACACGCGCACTTTAAAACAGACCGCTCGGAAATTAGAACGTAAATGGCGTCAAACTAAATTACTAGTATTTCAAATAGCATGGAAGGAGAGCATCCTGAACTATAGAAAAGCTCTTAGTGTAGCTAGATCAACATATCTCTCCACTCTTATAGAAGAAAATAAAAATAATCCTAGATTCTTATTTAATGCTGTAGCCAAATTAACCAGAAATAAGACCACTGCAGAAATCTCCACAACAACATCATGCAATAGTGAGGACTTCATGAACTTTTTTAATAATAAAATTGTAAATATTAGGCATAAAATTTAGGTTTTGAAACCGAACAATGTAATTGATGCAGATGTTAATCTAGCCATGTCAGACCAGAACCTAGAATACTTTACTCCCCTTGAAGAGAATGAACTAATTTCACTCATCTCTTCTTCAAATTCATCAACCTGTATATTAGATCCTGTACCGACACATTTTCTTAAACAGATAGTACCAGCAATAATAGAACCCCTGTTGAGAATAATTAATTCTTCACTCAGCATTGGATATGTTCCAAAATCTTTTAAATTAGCAGTTATCAAACCAATAATTAAGAAACCTGACCTCGACCCCTGTCAGCTGTCCAGTTACAGACCAATATCAAACCTCCCCTTTATCTCTAAGATCCTGGAAAAGATAGTAGCGGAGCAGCTATGCTCATATATTACATAGGAATGGCATACATGAACTGTATCAGTCAGGATTTAGGCCTCATCACAGTACAGAGACAGCGCTCGTTAAAGTAGTAAATGACATTCTATTGGCCTCTGATCAGGGTTGTGTAACTATGCTTGTATTACTTGACCTCAGTGCAGCTTTTGACACTGTTGATCACGCTATTCTTCTTCACAGATTAGAAAATGTAGTGGGAATTAAGGGTACAGCCCTCTCCTGGCTCAGATCCTATCTGACCCATCGTTATCAGTATGTAGACTTAAATGGTGATTATTCTGCATGTTCTCTAGTGGAGTTTGGCGTTCCGCAGGGTTCAGTTTTAGGTCCACTGCTTTTTTCCCTTTACATGCTTCCTCTGGGCAACATAATCCGTAAGCATGGTATTAGTTTTCATTGTTATGCTGATGATACACAGTTATATGTCTCAGCAAAACCTGATGAGAAAAAACAGCTTACTAAAATTGAGCAATGTGTGCAGGACATAAGAAATTGGATGCTAACTAACTTCCTTCTGCTAAATCCGGATAAGACAGAAGTTCTAGTCATAGGACCGCATACAGCTAGGAGTAAAATTTTAGATCATACCGTAACTTTAGATGGCCTTTCTGTTCCATCAAATGCAACAGTGAAAGACCTTGGTGTGATTATTGATTCCAGCCTTTCATTTGAAGCACATGTAGATAATATTACCAGGATAGCATTCTTTCACCTCAGAAATATTGCCAGAATAAGAAATTTATTGTCGCTAAACGACGCAGAAAAACTAGTTCATGCTTTTATCACCTCTAGGTTGGACTATTGTAATGCCTTACTGTCTGGTTGTTCAGCTAGATGCATAAATAAGCTTCAGCTAGTCCAGAATGCAGCAGCGAGAGTCCTCACCAGAACCAGAAGATATGAGCACATCACCCCTATCTTATCTTCACTCCATTGGCTCCCTGTGAAATTTCGCATTGATTTTAAAATACTACTCTTGACATATAAAGCATTAAATGGTCTCGCGCCGCAGTACCTGAGCGAACTGCTAGTGTCTTACGATCCGCCACGCCTACTTCGATCAAAGGATGCAGGCTGCTTGTCAGTACCGCGTATTATGAAAAATACAGCTGGGGGCAGAGCTTTTTCTTACAAAGCCCCAAAGTTATGGAATAGTCTTCCAAATAGTGTTCGGGACTCAGACACAGTCTCAGTGTTTAAGTCCAGGCTAAAAACCTATTTATTTAGCCGAGCATTTTTATAAATAGATTTGCCATAGGTAAAGGAGCAGATCTGGGGGACTCATGGACGTAGAGTATTATGGTGAACTGGTATGTTTGGATGCTGTCTTCCTCACTCTCGTTGATCACTCAGGTTTGCTGACGGTGAGGGGATTGTTTGCTTTACATGTCAGGAAGCCCTCATGTTTGTGTTTCCTTCTGGCTCTCCCTTTTAGTTATGCTGTCATAGTTAGTCCTGCCGGAGTCTCTGCTTGCACGCTACAGTTAATATACATTCACATTATACATTGTATGACTGTGACCATACCTAACTGCCATCTCTCCTCTTCTTCTCTTTCCCCCCCTCTTTCTTTTTCCTCTCTCCTCCTGTCCCCCCCTTTCACTCTTTCTCTCTCTCTCTGTCGAGCTACACATGTCGTTCCTGAGCTGCCAGTGATCCAGACTCCCTCTGCCCTCCGGACCTGTCTGACCCATCCTGGTGCCCCGCTTCTGGCTGAAGATCTCGTCACATGGATGCCCCGTGTGTCTCTCTGGGATGCGTCTGGTGTCTGGGAATGATTCTCTCTACCTAGAAAATGGTTCTGGCCTTGACTGGTGTTGGCAACTGTTTCTCTGGGGACTTGACAGTTCGATAGTTCATGACTGGAACTTCTTACAAGTCTACCTGGGTCTTCAATAACTACCTGGACTCCATATTAACATCAATTAACATCAGCTATTATAGCTGAACCGCCTCCCACCCTACACACTGTATAAATGCAGATCATTTACTGCTTTTTGTTTCACCCAAATGAGGATGGGTTCCCTGTTGAGTCTGGTTCCTCTCAAGGTTTCTTCCTCTTACCATCTCAGGGAGTTTTTCCTTGCCACTGTCGCCCTCGGCTTGCTCACCAGGGACAAACTGACCATTTTGATTCATACAAATTCACATTTCATACAAACCTAAATAATTCTTTTGACTATGTAAAGCTGCTTTGCGGCAATGAAAATTGCTAAAAGCGCTATACAAATAAAATTGAATTGAAAAAAATTGAATTGAAATATCAGGCTATTAGGTGTAGATATCAGACTAATAGATCTAAAGTCTAATTCTTTACACTTGTACTGTTTTGTGTAATTAAATTTTTTTTGCAGTCTGTTGAAAAGTGCTGAGGCGAAGGAAGCCTGTGTTTCTTTAACTGAGGTTCTGGGTACAAACCCCTTACTGCAGACGGATCTGAATCTGAGTGGAAAAATAAAAGGAGACTCAGGAATGAAGCAGCTCTCTGCTCTATTGAAGGATCCACACTGCAGACCTCAGACACTCAGGTGTGTGTTCTGATTTCTGCACCTAATCTTGTTCTCCTTAGAACCAGTAGTTGGTGTTTCCACCTCACAGCTCCAGGGTGCTTGTGTTTTTTTTTTTTATCCTGGTAAATTATCTCTTAGAGTATGTGAATGTTTGTGAGGGACTAAAGTGCAGTGTGTGTTCCCTCCTCATGTCCAGCGTTCACGCCATAGACACCGCATTCAACACTGACCAGGATAAACCTTATGATTAAGAGGAATATTATCCACAGTATACACACATTTAAATCTGTAACATTACTATTGTGTTTAAACTACTGCTGTAATCGTTACTGCTGCACCAACACTTCTGGATTTGATGTGATTTGCTGTGAATCTGATAGATGTTTATCACACAGTGATGATGAAGAGTCTACTGCACTGTGTGTACAGCCTGGACAGAGTAATTAGTTATAAATGTTTAATGTTTATGATGGTTGGTTATCTGTTCTGTATTTAAAGATCTGTGTCTCAGCTGTGTTCTCTGTCTGCAGGCTGAGTAAGAGCGGTATTACAGAGGGAGGCTGGACTGATCTGATATCAGCTCTTACTTCAAACCCTTCACACCTGACAGAGCTGGACCTGAGTGAGAACACCCTGGGAAATGCAGGAGTGAAACAGATCTCTACTCTACTGAAGAGTTCATCCTGTAAACTCCAGAAACTTGTGTAAGCCAGTTAATAGCATAAGTTACTGGATCAGTGATATTTTTACTTCACTGTCAGTATATCAACTACATCAAAACATTAATACATCAAAACATTGAGACTGGACTGATTCGGATTCAGCACACCATTGCACTCCCAAAGCTCTTTCCAGAGGTAGAGCATCATAATCAAAATCCAGATCCCTTACCTTTGTCTCTCTGCCCTTTTCGGGTATAGCAGTCAATACGACACGGTTGTTACTCATCCATTTGGTCAATTTAAACCCTCCATTGGCACACATACTACTTAAATCTTTGTATAGCTGCACAGCATCTGATTCTGAAGGAACTGAAACAAGACAATCATCCACATAGAAATTATCAAAGACAACATCCAGTGTCTTGGAGTCAAATAGATTCCTTTGATCTGTCGCACATTTCCTCTAGGCAAAACTTGAACAATTTGGTGAGGATATCGCACCAAACAGGTGGACCAGCATTCTGTATTCTTCCAGACTGTGATTTATGTTACCTTCTGGCCACCACAAAAATCTCAAGACATCAGAGTCTTCTGGATGAACTCTGACTTGATAGAACATGGCTTCGATGTCAGCCATCATGACAACAGGCTCAAGTCTAAATCGTCCAAGGACACTTGAGAGTGAGTTGGTTAAGTCGGGACCTGGTAGGAGCATACTATTCAAGGTTACACCCTGAAAAGAAGCTCCACAATCGAACACAACTCGAATTTTCTGTTTTTTGGGATGATATACCCCATGATGGGGTATATACCACAGACGTCCATCACATCTCTCCAATTCTGCCATGGGTACCCTTTCTGCATAACCCTTTTGAATAACATCCTCCATGAAGGCTGTATAATTTGCATGAAAGGAACTATTCAACTTAAACCTCCTTTGAAGATTTAAGGCACGTTGTTCCGCAACTCTCCTATTCATTGGCATGACCACTTCAGCATTTCTAAATGGTAGACCAATGCTATAATGACCATTGATCAGTTTTGCTGAATGAGACATGAAGTCCATAAATTGATGGTCTTCCTTTGACATTGCTATCTGTTCCTCATGTACAGTCTCGGGAAAATCAGCCTTAAACTGCTGTTTCCATAATTCCTCCAACTTCAGTACAGCAGTCCTATTCACAGTCACAGAAAGCCTTTCAGCATTATCATCAGTATCTTCATTTATACTCACTCCCTTGAGAGGTCCGTTAACTGTTCAGCCAAGCATTGTCCGTATGGCGTATGGGCCATTATCTTGACTACGTACGACCTGCCAAGGCTCCAATGCTTCTGGAATATAAGTTCCAATTAAAAGCTCAATGTTGGCATTTATTGTTGGCAAGCATATGTGACTCAAATGTGGCCAACGTTCAAGATCTTTCTGGGAAGCAATGTTTTCTGTGGTCACTGGCATGTTCCTTTGAGTGTACACGTCGGGCAAGGCACAGTAATACTCTTGCTTCAGCCCAGAAACTTCCAGATCCTTCAGAACATAGCTACCAACCGATTTATCCTGACTCATAGTCCTGAGCAGAATATTCACTTTCTTTCCAGTAAGATTAAGCTTGTTCATCAAGCTCTCCGTACAAAATGAAGCAGAACTCCCAGAGTCAAGAAATGCATACGTCTTTACAACATTGGTACCCCTTTTTGATTTAACACAAACTGGAACAATAGACAATGCACAGACGTCTTTACCAGCCCCAGTAACACCATTAGATTGAAGAAAGATTGCTGGTTTTAATTCAGACCTTTTCTTGTCCAAAGAGTCTTCCTTCACATAAGGATGAATGTGCAAAAGACTTGGGTGTTTAAGATTAGGTACATTACAAATACTTCTCCTCTTGCAGTCCCTACTAATATGTCCTGTGTTCAAACAGCTAAAGCAAATTCCTTTTGTTTTCAAGAATTTCATCTTTTCTCTATGATTCCTCTTGACGAGTTTATGACATTCGTCCAACAAGTGTTCTCCATCACAAAAGAGACAAATTCTATTTGTAGATCTCCTACCATGATCCTTTACCTCTGGTGTAGCAGTAATAGTGGTTGCAAAACTGCTTCTGGGTTTTGACAAGATCGTTCTAGTATTCGCCTTTCTACCTCCAGCAGGTGAAGTTTCCTGAATGTTGCCAAACACCAGATCTGTGAGAATTTTCACTTGTCTCTCGACGAAATCCACAATATCAGAGAAGGTGATTTGATTGTGGCCTTGCTCCTTAAGATCATATGCAACAGCTCTCAATTTATCTTTTAATTTATAAGGAAGCTTTGAAAGGATAACTTGCATATTAGAAGTGAGATTCAACTCATTCATATAGTGAACATCAACCATAGCATTACAACAACTCCTTAAGAAAAGACCATAATCTTGTAGAGCCCTAGCGTCTTCAGATTTTATAACCTTCCAAGAAAGAGCCTTTTCCATATATGATGAAGCTATTTTCACCTCATTGCCGAAGTTTTCCTTAAGCAAGGTCTTAGCCCTTAGATAACCTTGCGAAGGGATCATGTGCTGGCAACTTATAACAAGTTCCTTTGGTTGTCCACGTGTATATTGCTCCAAAAAGTGGAGACAATCTCTTGGACTACCTGCTCTCCTTTCAACAACTTCTTCAAATGAGCGCATGAACTCATGAAAACGCAATAGGTCTTCTTCGAAATAGGGGATTTCTCTGGGTGGAAGCGAAGACAGATTATGTTGTTTTACCAGCAAGGTAGCTATTTCATTTTGCTTATCAATAAGCTTAAGTATGTTCTGGCTACTCACATCATTTTGAACACTGGGTCCAACGCTCTGGTTAACCAATGATGGTACGTTAAGTGTTGCAGACTGTGAAACCTTTGTTTTAGATCCTGTTGACTGTTGCTGTTGTACTGACTGGGATTGAGAATGATTTGGAATCCTTAGTGTAGGCAAGGACGGTGTTGCTGCTTGCATACTAGTTGAAAGGGCACATGGTTCCACATCGGAATGGCGAGGGTTTGAAACAATATTGTTAACAGAAGCATGCGATTCTGTATCCACATCTTGATAAACCTTTACCCTGGCCATTGACTCCGCCAATTTCATTTCCAACTCCAATCTTTCCTTCCTTCTCCTCAACTGTTCCTCTTGCTCTTCCAAGGCGTGTTTCATCTGCAGCATTTGGTGAGAGGCCCTTAATGCAGCCAGGTCTGCCTCAGCCTTAAGACGAGTAGACAAAATGGAAGATCGACTGAATCGAGATCCATGAGATGACAACGACGTTTTGGTAGATCCTTTGCTACTTATATTTGAAACACTGTCCGTTGGTTGAACCTCATCTCCAAGTTCCATTTCATTCTGTAGAATTACATCAGCAGGCTGAGAACCTTGTGTTGTGGACACAGCTTCAACAAAGGGTGCAATATCAGCGTCACAAATATTCTGAGAGGTTACATTTGATTCCACAGTCCTAGAATTTTGAGAATCCAAAGGTGCAGCACCAAGATTTTCATTCTCATTTCCTTGAGCAGAATGTGCATCCATTATTTCAGCATTTAAAGCACTTTCATCACGCCTTTTCCCAGTTTCAGTTAACCAGTCCTTAACATCTTTCACAAAGCCATTGTAATGTTTGGAAACTGAATCAAACCATTCATTCTGTTTAGTTTGTTCCTCAGAAGGAAGCAAAGGTAATACATCTCTGTGTAACACACGTGCACCATCCATCAACAGTTGTATTGTTTTCAACATGGAAGACACTTGAGACTCCTTATAATCGCATTTCATCAACTCTTTCATGGACACAATCATATTTTTTACTTTATTCACCTTACTCTTGCGATCCTTTTGTAAGGCTTAAATTTTAGCTGCCATGGCTTTTGCCGTGGGCTTATGCTCTCGTTTGTTGCTATCAGCAGCGTGCTCCGTCTCCTCAGAGTTCATTCTTAAAACCAACAATCCGCCGAACTCAATCCCACATAACGGCACAATCAGCGCACACAGCGCCAACAATGAATGAATGAACTTAGTAGGGCAGCACACGTGAGCTCGTAACACGCAAGAGCAAGTCACACTGCATTTCAATCCAATGCCTATTAAATATAGCGGCTATCACCGCATCTTCCTTAACAGCAATGCAGCTAGAATCCATTTAAACCGCAGCGTACCTCATTCTGCCGCTCTGCGTGTCGACGTGTGTCGGCTGCTCCACTTTACAGCTCAATGCGATGAACATACGTTGTGCCAGTAAAAGCCGTTCCAAGTTGCGTCCATAATCCAAATATCCGAAGCAAATTTCTGTTGACTAATATGCGACAACCTATAGCCGCTGAGAGGCTAAGTAGAAGGAATTCCTGGCCATCAACAAATGGCTGATTTACCTCAAGATCGAGTTTCACCAGACAAACCACCCTTTACATGCGTTGGTGTTGATTGTTTTGGCCCCTTTGAGATCAAACGAGGGAGAACAATCATAAAGCGCTATGGAGTCATCTTTACATGTCTGGCCATTAGAGCCGTTCATATTGAAACAACTGCATCATTAGACACGGACTCATTCATTCATGCATTAAGGCGTTTCATTGCTCGACGAGGACAAGTAACTGAAATACGTTCAGATAATGGCACACATTTTGTTGGAGGTGAACGTGTTCTACAGGAAGCAATACAAAATTGGAATCATAGGCAGATCAATGATGTTCTTCTTCAAAAGAAGATAAAATGGATCTTCAATCCTCCAACCGGTTCTCACCATGGAGGGATCTGTGAAGGGCTCATCAGGTCAATAAAGAAAATTCCAAATTCCATTTTGCAAGGACAAAACTTGGATGAAGAGGGCCTTTATACATTCTTGTGTGAAATAGAATCTGTACTTAATCGACCCATAACCAGAACTTCTTTGGATCCCAATGATTTGGAGGCTTTAGCACCTAATCATCTCCTCCTACTTAAGACAGAACTTGCATTGCCACCTGGGTTGTTTGTGAAAGAAGATTTGTATACCCGTCGAAGATAGCAACAAATTCAATACTTGTCTAATCTATTTTGGAAAAGATGGATAGGTGAATATTTACCTCTACTACAGGAACGGCAAAAGTGGAGGGTTAAGACACATAATTTTCAGTTGGGAGATGTTGTACTGGTGGTGGATGATAATGCACCTAGAAATTCTTGGATCATGGGCAAGATCATTGAGACAACACAAGACAAGAAAGGTCTTGTACGACAAGTTAAAATCAAAGCTAGAGGTACTTGCCTGACCAGACCAATTACAAAAATTTGTCGTCTTCTTGAAGCTGAAGAATCTACAGACTAATTTTGACAGTTACCTTTGAGAGCTCTCAACCGACTTATTTTGATTTTGACCGTTTGACTTAGACTTGGACTTTATTGTACACTAATGATCGATCAACTTAACTGACTTAGACTAGACTTAGACATTACCTTTACACAGCTACGAGGATGGAACATACGAAAATTTGAACTTTCAGGACATTTATACATGCACACATATGTTTAATTCTTTAAAATGTATTATGAGTGAATTATGTGAATGTCATTGCTTGCAATTGCTTGTGTTGATTATTACAGGTTAGTGTGTAATAATCAGGGGCTGGAATGTAAGTGCTGAAAATGTTTGTCTTTTATTTTGAATTGTGATTTGTATTTCCGGGATGTTTGGTCACATGGGTGGCGCAGGTGGATATTTATCTAATTGTGTTTGTTGTCTAAAGGTGAGACACCCCCTCAGTAGTGGGAGACACCCCCTCAGTATTGGGAGCGCTTACTTTCTGTTGACCATCGTAAGCCGTATGCTGTATTGTTCTTGTATATGTCACACTGTGTTGTTAAATAAAAAGGTGAATACAAATGAACGGGAACGCGTCACAGAGGAATTCCTTCTACTTAGCCTCTCAGCGGCTATAGTTTGACAGGCAGAACGACGTGGCGGCGAGAAAGACCACCCCTTCTCCGAACGACCAGGTGCTGTGTCTCACTACAGCTGAGGTGAGGAAAACTCTACGCAGAGTCAACCCACGTAAAGCTGCTGGACCAGACAACATCCCAGGCAGAGTGCTCAGAGAATGTGCTGAACAGCTGGCAGATGTTCTCACCGACATCTTTAACATCTCTCTGAGCAGCGCCGTCGTTGCCACGTGCTTCAAGGCCACCACCATCGTCCCCGTGCCCAAGAAGTCTACTGTGTCCTGTCTCAATGACAATCGTCCCGTTGCACTCACACCCACCATCATGAAGTGCTTTGAGCGGCTCGTCATGAGACACATCAAGACCCTGCTGCCCTCCTCACTGGACCCACTGCAGTTTGCGTATCGTCCTAACCGCTCAACGGACGATGCCATCTCCACTACACTACATCTTGCCCTCACACACTTGGACAAGAAAGACACATATGTTCGAATGCTGTACATAGATTTCAGCTCAGCATTCAACACTATCATCCCCCAACAACTGATTGGGAAGCTGAACCTGTTGGGCCTAAACACCTCCCTCTGCAACTGGATCCTGGACTTTCTGACCGGTAGGCCTCAGTCAGTACGGATCAGAAACTGCACCTCCAGCACCACCACACTGAGCACTGGGGCCCCACAAGGCTGCGTGCTCAGTCCCCTGCTGTTCACACTGCTGACTCACGACTGTGTAGCAACACACAGTTCGAACCACATCATTAAGTTCGCTGATGACACGACCGTGGTGGGTCTCATTAGCAAGAACGACGAGTCAACGTACAGAGAGGAAGTGCAGAGCCTAACGGACTGGTGTAAAGACAACAACCTGTCTCTAAATGTTGACAAGACAAAGGAGATGGTTGTTGACTTTAGGAGGACACGAGGCGACCATTCTCCGCTGAGCATCAACGGCTCCTCTGTGGGAATCGTCGAAAACATCAAATTCCTGGGTGTCCACCTAGAGAAGGACCTCAGCTGGTCCCTTAACACCAGCTCCCTACACAAGAAAGCCCAACAGCGTCTCTTCTTTCTGAGAAGACTGAGAAAGGCCCAGCTTCCACCACCGATCCTGACCACCTTCTATAGAGGAACTATCGAGAGCATTCTGAGCGGCTGCATCACTGTCTGGTTTGGGAATTGTGCCATATCGGATCGCAAAACCCTACAGCGGATAGTGAGGACAGCGGAGAAGATCATCGGGGTCTCTCTCCCCTCTATTGAAGACATCTACACCACACGCTTTTTGTGGTGTAGCATTGTGGCTGATCGGACACACCCCTCTCACACACACTTCACACTCCTGCCATCTGGAAAAAGGTACCGAAGCATTCGGGCACACACATCCAGACTGTGCAACAACTTTTTTCCACAAGCCATCCGTCTTCTCAACAAAAAGGGACTGGACTGATAAACACACACACACACACGCACGCACACACACACACACACACACACACACACACTCACACACAAACAAACATTATCACACAGCTTAACTCAACTACCTCAAAATATTGGGACTGGACTGACTAATCGACACAAGCGCAGACACACTGACCTTCACCACCAAACTATCGTACACACAATCTGTAAATGCCTCACTGTTTATCTCTTCTGCACAATATTCATTACTTTTTGCACAAATCTCAATTCTTGCTGCTATGTTTTACTACCTCAACACCATATTTTTATGTTCTGATATGTCGTGGTTGCGCACTGTCACTTTGTTGTTGCTCGTTTGCACATTTGCTCGTGCACTTTATGTTGTCTGTTGTCTTTAAAACCTGTAGATAGTCTTTTAGTTAGTTAGTGTTTAGTTAGTTTTTGTTAATTTATGTTGTAATTTATGTTAGGACTATCTGTCTTGTCTCTGCTAGCCAGCTAACTAGGCCTCCTAGTTAGCTAGTTTAGCTTCTCTGTTAATTTATGTTGTAAGTTTATGTTGCATGTAGCACCTTGGTCTTGGAGGAACGTTGTTTCGTTTCACTATGTACTAACTGTATATGTTTAAAGTGACAATAAAGCCTACTAACTATTTGTATTCTGTAGGAACTGATTATAGAGTCACTCATTCAGCCGTGCATTTAGAGTAACAATGAATCTTAGTCAGGAGTGAATAACTTAAGAAGAGAATGTGAGTTACGTTAGAGTCCGATTTACAAACTGTTTGTTTATGTAACATTCAGCATCAGCAGTATACTAGTACAAGAAATAGGCGCGTGCGCGCGCGCACACACACACCTCCCCTGAGCCCTCGGTAAACATCCAATCACCGTCGATATGCAAATGAGTCAAGACGTAGCCTAACGTGGTGTCGTGTCGGATTTCAGCGGTCACGGAGTGGAAAGACTTTGAAGCAGTTGCAGCGTTTTTTCAGTTACAACAAGCACAGCGATGAGTCCACGTTGTTTCACTGGTTATGACATAGTGACACTAAACAGCTGAACAACTTCACTTTTCCGTTTACCTCTGAGAAAAAAAGCTGTATTTTGTTTGTTTATATTCAGAGTAACACCTTCCAACCACCTCTCATAGTCTATTGTTAGTTTTAATGATTAGGCATTAACTAATTATCACTACATAAGTACCCTAACACCATTGATCAGGAGTTTCAGCTGAAACTAATTCTATATATATATATATTGTCACGCCCTCAGAGCTTCGCGCTGATCAAAGACCGTGTCATTTATTTGACGTTTTCTTTCCCACGCTGTCAGGCTCTCATCACGTGGTCATGCTTTTCCACGCTGTCATCGCTCCTTCCGGACCGCCCCGCCAGCACACCGGTTTCCCATCTGGCGCTGATTTCACCCAGTTTATAAGGAAGCGCAGTGCGCTGCCTCGCCGCTGGATTATTGTGTGTTGTTTCGCCGCAGTTTTCTCGCGTTTTTGTTCATGTAGTTTCACGTTGCCAACCTCGCCTGTCTTTTCGATTTCGCCTTTTGTCTCACGATTCTGATTTTGTACTGCTCTTGGATTTAACGGCTTCGGACTTTCACTTTCGTTACTCGACTACGGCTTAGTCTCACGTCTCGGCATCGACGCTACGCTGGCGGATTTCACGGCTCAGACCCACGCTCGCTCTCTCCCGACTACGGCTTGTCCTCACGTTTTAGCCTCACGACCCAAGCTCACGCTCTCCCTACTACGGCATCCCGCCACGCCCCTGCATTTACTCCGCGCATACGGATTTCATGGCCCCAGGCGCGCACCTGCTTACTCAGTCACGCACCTACAGTGTTCGACTAGAGCCACTCGCGTGCTGCTCCTGCACCTGCTTCTGGATCCATCCACCAAGCCCGCCTTCGTGACAGAATAATCCAGCCATTATTGATCCAGCAGGACTGGACAGAATGAGACAGGCACTGGAGAGTCAAGGCGCGCTCCTTGGAAAACACCAGGAGGAGCTCGTCACCACCAGGCAGACGCTAGCTGATGTCACAGCCCGCGTGCAGCATCTCCAGACGCCCACAGCTCAGGTCGTAACCTCAGAGCCCCCACGCGAGCCACGCCTACCAGCCCCTCCCACCTACGGAGGGGAACCGGGAACCTGCAGATCGTTCTTATCTCAATGTTCACTGATCTTTGAACTACAAGCCTCCACCTTCTCTTCAGAAAGGTCCCGGGTGGCCTACGTGATCACGCTCCTCACCGGAAGAGCCCGAGAGTGAAGTACGGCCCTCCGGGACGCCCGCGATTCATGCTGTGAGAGCTTTGAGAGCTTTTCAGGAGAGATGAGGAGGGTCTTTGACCGCTCTCACGTCGGCAGGGAGGCCGGGACCAGACTACTGCGCCTTCGCCAAGGATCACGTTTTGCGTACGACTACGCTATTGAGTTTAGGACACTAGCCGCCTCGAGTGGATGAAACAACAGAGCCCTAGCGGACGTCTTCCTGGAAGGGTTGTCAGAGGCACTCAAGGACGAACTAGTCGCCCGTGAACTTCCCTCAGACTTTCACGAGCTTATGGATCTTGCGGGGAGGATTGACTCACGTCTTCGTTCCAGACGCCCTACCCGGAGGTCTCCCCCTGCTAGGAGATCACCTCCTCCCAGAGCACCTCGCCCATCCACTCCCCACCCCAGCCAAACCTGAGGAGACTCTGGATATTTCCAATGTCCCCACTGAGTATCATGATCTCAAGCAGGTCTTCAGCAAGACCCAGGCCATGTCGCTTTTACCACATCGACCGTATGACTGTCCTATCAACCTTCTCCCAGGATCATTACCTCCGAAGGGCCGCTTATACTCCCTAACCCACTAAGAGGGTGGTGTCATGGACACATACATCACAGAAGCCCTAGCCGCTGGAATCATCCGCCCGTCCTCCTCTCCAGCAGGGGCAGGATTTTTCTTTGTGAAGAAGAAAGATGGGTCCCTACGCCCCTGTATCGATTATAGGGGTCTCAACGAGATCACCGTTAAGAACCGCTACCCACTTCCTCTCATGACCACCGCCTTTGAACTTTTCCAGGGGGCCGGCATCTTCACCAAGCTTGATCTACGGAACGCTTATCACCTGGTCCGTATCAGGGAGGGGGACGAATGGAAGACGGCCTTTAACACCCACAGGACATTACGAATATTTGGTCGTTCCCTTCGGCCTGACCAACGCCCCTGCCGTCTTCCAATCCCTCGTTAACGACGTCCTGCGCGATGTCTTCGTGTTTGTCTACTTAGACGACATTTTAATTTTCTCCCACGACCTGGAGGAACATCGACGTCATGTCCGTCAAGTCCTACAAAGGCTCTTGGAAAACCACCTCTACGTCAAAGCAGAGAAGTGCGAGTTTCACACATCCTCCACCACCTTCTTGGGCTTTGTCATTTCCCCTTCCAGGATCGAGATGGAGTCAGCCAAGGTCGAGGCAGTCTCCAATTGGCCCACTCCGACCTCACGACAAGACCTACAACGGTTCCTGGGCTTCGCCAACTTCTACCGCCGCTTCATCCGGGGTTATAGCTCTGTCGTCGCCCCACTCACCTCCCTGACCTCCACGAAGACCCGTTTCGATTGGAACACGGAGGCGGAGAAGGCTTTCGCCGAGCTCAAGATGAGATTTACCTCTGCTCCCATCCTCATTATCCCCAACCCTTCTCGCCAGTTCGTGGTGGAGGTCGACGCCTCCAACACCGGGGTTGGTGGCATTCTCTCCCAGAGGTCCGCCCAGGATAATAAAATGCACCCTTGCGCATACTACTCCCGTCGCCTATCCCCAGCTGAGAGGAATTACGACGTGGGAGACAGAGAACTCTTGGCCATCAAGCTGGCTCTGGAGGAATGGAGATATTGGCTAGAGGGAACTGAGCTCCCATTTTTGGTATGGACAGACCATAGGAACCTAGAGTACCTTCGTTCCGCCAAGAGACTCAACGCACATCAAGCTTGATGGTCGTTATTCTTTTCACGTTTTAACTTTGTTCTTTCCTATCGACCAGGCTCTAAGAACGTTAAGCCAGATGCCCTATCACACCAGTTTCCCTCTCCTAAGGACCCAATTCCATGCGACACCATTTTACCTCCCTCCTGTCTCATCGCAGCCTTGAGATTCGACATCGAGACCAAGGTCCAGCAGGCCCTGACCCTGGAGCCCGGCCCAAGCAATGTTCCCCCGAATCGCCTCTTCGTCCCCGTCCGTCTACGTTCTCAGGTGTTGGAATGGGCCCATGGTTCCCGTCTGTCTTGCCACCCAGGGGCCGCCTGGACCCGTGTCGTTACCCAACAGCGATTCTGGTGGCCCACACTAGAAAGGGACGTCTCCAGGTTCGTGGCAGGCTGTGACATCTGCGCCCGAGCTAAGTTTCACAACCAACCAACTGCCGGTCTTCTCAGACCCCTACCGATCCCCCGCCGTCCTTGGTCACACATCTCCGTCGACTTTGTCACTGGCCTGCCTCTGTCCGATGGCAACACCTGCATTATGACCGTAGTAGATCGCTTCTCGAAGTCAGTGCATCTCGTCCCACTCCCTAAGCTGCCCTCCGCCAAGGAGACTGCGGAGCAGTTAGTCCTCCACGTGTTTCGCCTCCATGGTCTGCCCACAGACTTCGTCTCGAATCGGGGCCCTCAGTTCACCTCTCGCTTTTGGGGCGCGTTCTGCAGACTTGTCGGAGTGACTGCCAGTCTATCGTCTGGATTCCATCCTCAGTCCAACGGACAAACCGAGCGGATGAACCAAGCCCTAGAGGTTTCCCTCCGCTGCATGACAACTCGGGACTCGACCACCTGGAGCAAATTCCTCCCTTGGGTTGAGTATGCCCACAACTCTCTGCCCTCCTCGTCGACAGGCTTGTCCCCGTTCCAGTGCTGCTTAGGCTACCAACCTCCACTCTTCCCAGCCCAGGAACTAGAGGTGGAGACCCCGTCAGCCCAACACTTCGTCCGCCGCTGCAAGCAAACATGGCTACGCGCTAGACGCACCCTGCTACGAACCCGCTCCTCTTATAAGAAACAGGCAGACCGCCACCGCACCAAGGCCCCCAGATACCGGGTAGGAGACCGAGTCATGCTCGCCACTAAGGACATTCCCTTGAGAACCCTTTCACGCAAGCTCTCCCCCCGTTTCATCGGACCCTTCACCATCACCAGGATAATCAACCCATGTGCAGTTCGACTCCTACTCCCCTCGTCCATGCGACGGATCCACCCTACGTTCCACGTTTCCCAGCTACGACGCGTCATCAATTGTCCACTAAGTTTAGTAAACAGTACTTCATAAACAGCTTATACTGTGCGTCGAGATGCTGAAATCTCTTGCATGTTGCCCCTCAATTTTGTGCTTCCATTTCAAGTGGAGAGATATTTGACGGACAGCTTAGAAAAAAAAGAACTGTAGGTGTGATCACAACCCCCTCCGAACGACCGTGCCATCAATCACTGACCACCTCAAAAGTTCCCTCCAATGTATGCTGATGCTTTGCAAGTATTTTTGCAAAACTATGGCACTCTCTTAATAGGTGGTTGGAATGTGTTATTCATTTACAGTATTTATTCTATACAAGGGCACTAACTACACAGACCAAACTGTTACATTATTGTATTCTTATACTCATCGCTGAGCTTGTTGTAACTTAAAAAACGCTGCAACTGCTTCAAGGGAGGTGTGTGTGTGTGTGCGCGCGCGTGTGCTGCAGCCTGTGAATGAATACGCACAGCCGAGAACAGAGACATGAGGGACATCTAATACCGTATTGTGTAGTGTCTGTATGTATCTAATACCGTATTGTGTAGTGTATGTATATATATATATATATATAGCATGCATCTTTATACATTTGGAATCTGCATCTACATTTTCTGTTGCATGTATAGAATTAGTTTCAGCTGAAACTCATGATCAATGGTGTTGGGGTACTTATGTAGTGATAATTAGTTTCTGCCAAATCATTAAAACTAACAATAGACTATGAGAGGTGGTTGGAAGGTGTTACTCTGAATATAAACAAAAAAATACAGCTTTTTTTTCTCAGAGGTAAACGGAAAAGTGAAGTTGTTCAGCTGTTTAGTGTCACTATGCAGATGTTACACTCAGTGTAGTTACCGAAATCTTTGATTTAGTTCTCATTCAGTGGCCACACATCACTTCCACATTTCCCTCGCTTTTATTACATGAACATAAGCAGTGAAACATTCCGCAGGTTTATAATACACCGCGGCCAAGTGAACCACGTTTCCGCCGATTTCGACTGAACGAACGGAGGCATAATCGTGGTTTATATAATAATAATAATAGTTTAATAGTTTATTATCTGCTGTGGTAAATCTGATTTATACAAATTTAATAATGAGGCTTTATATCCTCAGGAGGGGTCATTACATATGTAATATGTAAAACAATATTGTTTTAGACATAATTTCACGGAAGCTTCTAACAGATTGAACAAACTAATGAATTTTCTCAAAACAATATAAAATTAGGTACAGCGAAATTCCCTAAATGTCCTTATAAAATATCGCTGAATATCAACCCCAGAATGAATGGCAAGTTGTCGATATACTGTATATATATATATATATATATATATATATAAACTGCATATATGGATTGAAACCTGAGATAGTTACATACGCACTGAATGACGCATAGATAGTATGCGCGATTCCTTGCGCCATCTGCTGAGAGAAATGAGAATCGCAGGTTGGAAAAGGCAGGAAACGTCATGCCGCCGCGCAGCTGTCAGCGATTTCACGTAAATAAGAGCAAAATAGCTTTATACTGGCTTTTACTGGTGCGATTTTAAAAATGTAAGCATACAGGGTGATTAAGCTCACGGAACTAGGAAAAGTCATGAAAGGAGGGTCCTGGAATTTGATCGAGTGTGAAGTATTATTTTTTTTTACCCCCTTGCGGTCAAATGACCGCTGCTCGGCGCTTCTAGTGTTAAGAGAACTTAAAAGGAAACAAATAAAAACTGATAACACAAAAAATAAACAGAGCTCCGCCGTCTGCACGAGAACGGACGGGGCTCTGGAAACTGAAACAAAAAACTAGTATCCTCTCGGGGCGTTCACCCTTACTGAGGATTTAATGGGAGAGAGAGGGGTTGTGTTTTTGTGCGAACATTATACTTAACCCGAGAGTGCACTCTCTCTCTCTCTCTCTCTCTCTCTCGCCGGCGTCTTAGGAAGGCAGAGTCTGGGGCTTTGCCTCTGTCTCTTTCTTTGCGCGCTTATCTTTTGTTTTGTTTAGTTTTCTTTTCCCTTAGTCTTTGTCTTGACCCTGATACCTTACTGGTGCTACCTAAATGATCGCACGAAGTGTGGAGGTATCAGGACCCTTATATAGACATGCCACCAGGTGCGGCCTATCCAGGCTGATTGTGGCGTTGCCTGGCAACCACGTGTCTATAAAAGGCTGCGCCTTTGCCTGTTTAAGACGTTCCAAACATTACATTACGTTACATTTAAGTGTTTTAAAGTACAGCTAACTGCCCTGAGTTCATTATAGCATTAATAGATACAGACAACATTTTTTTTCTTTTGACAAATTCCACCTTCTGTATCTATGATTGGTTTAGTTGTCTTAGCTGTGACAAAGAGCACAAAGGTGGGACTTAAACCCAGCATGTGTTCATTACAGTTAAGCATTTTTGAGTGATGTAAATGCTAGCAGAAGCACCTCACCTCATTTTTCCTCTTTGTTTTCTCGTGTGGATGTTTATCACACAGTGATGATAAAGAGTCTACTGCACTGTGTGTACAGCCTGGACAGAGTAATTAGTTATAAATGTTTAATGTTTATGATGGTTGGTTATCTGTTCTGTATTTAAAGATCTGTGTCTCAGCTGTGTTCTCTGTCTGCAGGCTGAGTAAGAGCGGTATTACAGAGAGAGGCTGTACTGATCTGATATCAGCTCTTACTTCAAACCCTTCACACCTGACAGAGCTGGACCTGAGTGAGAACACCCTGGGAAATGCAGGAGTGAAACAGATCTCTACTCTACTGAAGAGTTCATCCTGTAAACTCCAGAAACTTGTGTAAGTCAGTTAATAGCATAAGTTACTGGATCAGTGATATTTTTACTTCACTGTCAGTATATTTGTATCCTGTAGGAACTGATTATAGAGTCACTCATTCAGCAGTGCATTTAGAGTAACAATGAATCTTAGTCAGGAGTGAACAACTTAACAAGAGAATGTGAGTTACGTTAGAGTCGGTTTGTGAGTTTAAACCCATTAAAAAGCAGCTGAGGCTGAATGTTGACGGGGCCTAGAACAGAACCTCTTGCATAGCAAAATTACAGTACTGTGCAAAAGTCTTGACCCCTCCCCCATTTCTTCATAATAATCTAATGATGTAGGTTAACTTAAAGAAATTAGAAGAAATGTAACAAACTGGTTGTTTATGTAACATCCTCAGCAGCAACCACATTTTCACTCTTGTGTTCTCCAAACTCTCAGCATTCAGCATCAGCAGTATACTAATCACCGGCCTGAGCATCTGTCCCTTTACACCTTCAGAACTGCTTTAATTCTTTGTGACCATAGGTTAAACGAGGTGCTGGAAATGTTCCTTATAGATTTTTGTCCATATTGACATGAGAACATCACACAGTCGATGCAGATTTGTTCGCTGCACATCCATGATGCGACTCTCCCGTTCCATCACATCCCAAAGGTGCTCTATTGGATTGAGATCTGGTGACTGTGAAGTGTGTGAAAATCCCAGTAGAGTGTGATTGCTGTGTTCTCATCTCTCTAAAGAACCACAACCAGGGGGAAATATAGTAGGGTTAGATTCAATCTTAATAAATGTTCCATATGTGAAGCACCAAAATGAATCAAAAGAGAATAAAAGACTTTTATCCCCTTATATTGATTTACTTTTTATTCCAGACTTTCAGACTGCAGTATAAGAGGGGAAGGATACACTGCTCTGGCTGAAGCTCTGAAATCATCTCGCCTGATAGAGCTGGATCTCAGAGGGAACGACCCTGGAGACTCAGGAGTGAAGCTGCTCACTGATTTACTACAGGATCCAGACTGTACACTGAACACACTGAGGTGAGGAAAATATACATAACACAAGTTATTATAAAATCAAATTCATGAACATATGTAGGGATGTTACAGAATGAAGGTGTTTATCATTAAATATCAAATATGTTAATGATGTGTGTATTAAGCAAGTGTGAAAAGAGGTGTGATATTTACGTTTCATTTGGTTCACATGAATTTGGAAAAAAACCTTTTTGTGACTCACTACTGCTCAACATTTTTATACTATATAACAGTTTAAAGCTTACACTTGTGTGCTGTGATTTTCACACAGTAATTAATGAGACATAAGGAACTGTAACAAAAAATTGGGTAATATTGTCCTGATCTTCACATTTAAACTGGTAAAATAATCTTTACACTTAAAAGTATATTTATGTCGGATCCACTAAAAAGGATTATACAGTGAAACCTCAGATTGCGAGTAACCCAGTTTGCGAGCGTTCCCCAAGACAAGCAAAAAAGTTTAATAAATGTTTGTCTTGTTAAACAAGCGAAACTTAATTTATAAGTACCAAGTATCATTGAGTATCATGTGTCACGCATGCGCTTCTTGTTTAGATGCCGAAAGTCACGTGATCACAACTGAGCCAATAGTTCTTCTCTAAAGCATGTTTTAATTTTTTTGTATGTGTGTGCGCTCCCACGGGGGACAAGTTGTGAGTCTGTCTGTCTGTATGTGTGTGTGTGTGTGTGTGTGTGCGTGCGTGCTCACGCAGAGGTGGGTGTGTGTATGTGTTTTTGATGGTCAAGTGCAGGTTTTATTTTTACTTTGTATTTTGTATTAATATTTTTATTTAAATATTTTTGTGTTGTGGAACGAATCATTTGAGTTTTCATTATTTCTTATGGAGGAAATTCACTTTAATATACAAGTGTTTTGATACACAAGCACGCTTCTGGAACAAATTATAATTATTAGGTTCAGATATCAGGCTATTAGGTGTAGATATCAGACTAATAGATCTAAAGTCTAATTCTGTACACTTGTACTGTTTGTGTGTTGTTGTTTTTTTTTTGCAGTCTGTTGAAAAGTGCTGAGGCGATGGAAGCCTGTGCTTCTTTAACTGAGGTTCTGGGTACAAACCCTTTACTGCAGAGAGAACTGGATCTGAGTGGGAAAATATCTGGAGACTCAGGAGTGAAGCAGCTCTCTGTTCTACTGAAGGATCCACACTGCAGACCTGAGAAACTCAGGTGTGTGTTCTGATTTCTGCACCTAATCTTGTTCTCCTTAGAACCAGTAGTTGGTGTTTCCACCTCACAGCTCCAGGGTGCTTGTGTTTTTTTTTTTATCCTGGTAAATTATCTCTTAGAGTATGTGAATGTTTGTGAGGGACTAAAGTGCAGTGTGTGTTCCCTCCTCATGTCCAGCGTTCACGCCATAGACACCGCATTCAACACTGACCTGAATAAACCTCATGATTAAGAGTTACACACATTTAAATCTGTAACATTACCATTGTGTTTAAACTACTGCTGTAATCGTTACTGCTGCACCAACACTTCTGGATTTGATGTGATTTGCTGTGAATCTGATGGATGTTTATCACACAGTGATGATAAAGAGTCTACTGCACTGTGTGTACAGCCTGGACAGAGTAATTAGTTATAAATGTTTAATGTTTATGATGGTTGGTTATCTGTTCTGTATTTAAAGATCTGTGTCTCAGCTGTGTTCTCTGTCTGCAGGCTGAGTAAGAGCGGTATTACAGAGAGAGGCTGTACTGATCTGATATCAGCTCTTACTTCAAACCCTTCACACCTGACAGAGCTGGACCTGAGTGAGAACACCCTGGGAAATGCAGGAGTGAAACAGATCTCTACTCTACTGAAGAGTTCATCCTGTAAACTCCAGAAACTTGTGTATGTCATTTAATAGCATAAGTTACTGGATCAGTGATATTTTTACTTCACTGTCAGTATATTTGTATCCTGTAGGAACTGATTATAGAGTCACTCATTCAGCAGTGCATTTAGAGTAACAATGAATCTTAGTCAGGAGAACAACTTAACAAGAGAATGTGAGTTACGTTAGAGTCGGTTTGTGAGTTTAAACCCATTAAAAAGCAGCTGAGGCTGAATGTTGATGGGGCCTAGAACAGAACCTCTTGCATAGCAAAATTACAGTACTGTGTCAAGTCTTGACCCCTCCCCCATTTCTTCATAATAATCTAATGATGTAGGTTAACTTAAAGAAATTATAAGAAATGTAACAAACTGGTTGTTTATGTAACATCCTCAGCAGCAACCACATTTTCACTCTCGTGTTCTCCTAATAATCACCGGCCTGAGCATCTGTCCCTTTACACCTTGAGAACTGCTTTAATTCTTCGTGACCATAAATTAAACAAGGGGCTGGAAATGTTCCTTAGAGATTTTTTCCATATTGACATGAGAACGTCACACAGTCGATGCAGATTTGTTCGCTGCACATCCATGATGCAACTCTCCTGTTCCATCAAATACCAAAGGTGCTCTATTGGATTGAGATCTGGTGACTGTGAAGTGTGTGAAAATCCCAGTAGATCAGCAGTTTCAGAAAAACTCAGACACATCTGGCATTGACATGAATTATTAATTTTGTAGTTTTTACAGACTTTACAGTCAAATAAAATGTTTTCATCCACACAGAACATTGGAGAAGACGTGTCTGTACAAAGACTTTGCTTTTGTCAAGTATTCCTTTAGTTCATTGATGTAAATCTTCATAACACACTGTATTTCTGCAGCACTACAGCTCTGTGTTTTGGCTCAGTTTGCACCTCACATCTACCAAAAAGCCCTAAACCCCAAAACACACAGCATGTTAGTCACAGCTTTCTGACTTTGCTTGGAAGTGGACTGAGATCACGTCACTGAAATGTTCTTGAACTTGAGTGTGATTGCTGTGTTCTCATCTGTCTAAAGAACCACAACCAGGGAGAAATATAGTAGGGTTAGATTCAATCTTAATAAATGTTCCATATGTGAAGCACCAAAATGAATCAAAATAGAATAAAAGACTTATATCCCCTTTACCCCTTATAATGCTCCATGGTACTAGCACACATACCAATGATGTTTTCCAACTGGGGCAATGTTACTAAGCAGGTGAAATAATAATAATAATAATAATAAGACATTGTAAGTGCTTAGTTGATGTGAGTCTGGCAGGATGTGATTAGGTCTTTTCAAACTGTGGCAGTGTTACTGGAAAAAGGAAAGAAGAGAAGGACAGGCATGTGTCACTGGTTGTGGTGGGGGGAGGGTGTCATGAGCAGGCTGTCTGTGTCGGTGTTGTGGCATAGTTGCAGAGGCTGAGACGAGACCTTCCAGATAAACTCTTTTATTTATATATTCAAAACAAAAAGCTCTTTTCCAAAAGCACTTAGGAATCTTTAATAGAACGTCTTACTGAAAATAACCAACACAAAACAACCATAACAAATGTTACACGCCTGACTAAGCTTTAGTCAGGCTATTTATAACTTAACTAATGACTGACCTGGATCAGGTGCATGCTTCCATCACCTGACCCAGGTGCCCTATGGGAAATGAAGTCCTCTTCACACAAACTAACTACAAAACACAACAAACAAACAGAGTCTTTGGGCGCGTTGGCGCCCTCTAGGGGTTAACCCTTACAGAGGGGCAACACTTTATTAATTAATAGATCTATAATCCTAAAGACAATATACATCAGGAATAACATTCAGAGCCCCTAAATAAAAAAGAGCTTGGGCTTTATATCAGTCAGTTCATGGCGGCAAGATTCGAACCACTTCCTGAACCGCCAATCGCAGCGAGGCTTCAAACGTTATTCATGACATCAGTCGCCGTAAACAATGCAAGGCACGAAAAACACTTCACTAAATGGTTCCTGGATTTCTCGCCACATGCTTTGATGCATTGGTGCAGTACAGTATGTCCCATCACTAGTGTACAGTATATCATGGTTACAAAGATACATGACAAAAACTCCCTCTACCCAACTCTAGACACGTTTTATTAAGTTGCATGTTTGACATATTATTTCACATCCTCTTATGTAACACGTGAGAAAATGAGGACAGTGATGTGTCTCAATGTAGAGAATTCACAAAGATTTTAGAACATTTTTCTATTTTTTTCGCCCAAAGTACACAATCTTACAAAAAAAAAAAAAAAACCAGGGTAAGGTTTTAGCAGGTTCAGGGGCTTACAGACTTTTATTTTTCATAGTCTTATTATTTATAGATGTGCTGTCTGGGACCAGGACGCTGGCAGTGGATTCTTTGGGTGCTGTGGAAAATTCTACCACTAAAGAAAAATAATATGTAAATATGTTTAGAAGTATTTAAAATAAAAAAAGAGAAGGCCAATACTAGTCCAGAAACCCCAAAGATGTACAGTGGCTTACAAAAGTATTCGGCCCCCTTGAACTTTTCCACATTTTGTCACATTACAGCCACAAACATGAATCAATTTTATTGGAATTCCACGTGAAAGACCAATACAAAGTGGTGTACACGTGAGAAGTGGAACGAAAATCATACATGATTCCAAACATTTTTTACAAATAAATAACTGAAAAGTGGGGTGTGCGTAATTATTCAGCCCCCTGGGACAATACTTTGTAGAACCACCTTTTGCTGCAAAATTCAGCTGCCAGTCTTTTAGGGTATGTCTCTACCAGCTTTGCACATCTAGAGACCGAAATCCTTGCCCATTCTTCTTTGCAAAACAGCTGCAGCTCAGTTAGATTAGATGGACAGTGTTTGTGAACAGCAGTTTTCAGATCTTGCCACAGATTTTTCGATTAGATTTAGATCCGGACTTTGACTGGGCCATTCCAACACATGGATATGTTTTGTTTTAAACCATTCCATTGTTGCCCTGGATTTATGTTTAGGGTCGTCGTCCTGCTGGAAGGTGAACCTCCGCCCCAGTCTCAAGTCTTCTGCAGACTCCAAGAGGTTTTCTTCCAAGATTGCCCTGTATTTGGCTCCATCCACCTTACCATACTGATCAGCGCTCTCCTTGTTCGGTCTGTGAGTTTAGGTGGACGGCCTTGTCTTGGTAGGTTTACAGTTGTGCCATACTCCTTCCATTTCTGAATGATCGCTTGAACAGTGCTCCGTGGGATGTTCAAGGCTTTGGAAACCTTTTTGTAGCCTAAGCCTGCTTTAAATTTTTCAATAACTTTATCCCTGACCTGTCTGGTGTGTTCTTTGGACTTCATGGTGTTGTTGCTCCCAATATTCTATATATAATATAGACAACCTCTGGGGCCGTCACAGAGCAGCTGTATTTGTACTGACATTAGATTACAAACAGGTGCACTCTATTTAGTCATAAGCACTCATCAGGCAATGTCTATGGGCAACTGACTGCACTCAGACCAAAGGGGGCTGAATAATTACACACACCCCACTTTGCAGTTATTTATTTGTAAAAAATGTTTGGAATCATGTATGATTTTCGTTCCACTTCTCTCGTGTACACCACTTTGCATTGATCTTTCACGTGGAATTCCAATGAAATTGATTCATGTTTGTGGCTGTAATGTGACAAAATGTGGAAAAGTTAAATACTTTTGCAAGCCACTGTATGTAAGATGCAGAACGATGAATTGTACCTTGGATAGACATGTTATTGTCACCATCACTATAATCTGGTGATATACCTCCACTAAATCATCTCACAATGTGTTTTAATCATTTTACACAGTACAGTGACATCAGTGGTGTAATTTTGGTGTAACTCCTGCACTTTGTCTCTATTACATCTAAAAACAAAGTTTATATAATTTTATATAAGTTTATATAATGATTTTGTTTTCTCTGTAGACTTTCAGACTGCAGTATAACAGGGGAAGGATACACTGCTCTGGCTGAAGCTCTGAAATCATCTCACCTGATAGAGCTGGATCTCAGAGGGAACGACCCTGGAGACTCAGGAGTGAAGCTGCTCACTGATTTACTACAGGATCCAGACTGTACACTGAACACACTGAGGTGAGGAAAACAATAAACAAACAAACAAACAAACAAACAAACAAACAAACGAATGAATGAATAACTCACTAAATCAATAAATCAATAATCTAGATGCTCACTGAAAATGATTTAATTCTGCTGAATTATTTAATTACAATCGTAATGTTAAAGGGTTTTCTGATTATCCAGGAAAAAGTTCTGATTAGGTTTATTCAACACAAAACTCTAAACAGTAACACTACAGACTGTTATTAACTAATTATGTAAAGGAATAATAATTTATTAAGAAATGATGGTTAGTGTGCACTAATTCTGTAGCTGATACAGCCGGATACAGATACACATTAAAATCAGAAACTGAATCACAGCTAAAGCACATAACCATCAGTTCCTTGTTGTTTCCATACACAGTTATTAATGTGCTGATGTTATTTACTCTACAGGTTGTTAAAAAGTGCTGATGCAGAGGAAGCCTGCAAGTGTCTCACTAACATTGTGGGTAAAAACCCGTTACTGCACAAGGAGCTGGATCTGAGCTACAGAACTAAAGACATTAAAGTGAATCAGCTCTCGGCTTTGCTGCAGGATCCACATTACAGACTGCAGAAACTCACGTAAGACACAACTCTACATGTGGGGATCGAACCGAGTGTAAACAGTTAAACACTTTTCTCTTAACATTCCAGGACATTTAGATAAATTTACTATAGATAGTGATGTAATGGCTGATTTGTAGGTGTACATCTGATTTCATTTTTTTGTCTTTATACATCAACACAATGGATTTTACATGGAGCAGTTAAGATGTAATTTAAGTGTAGACCCCTTTAATTTAAAATAAACATGAATATTACACTAACCCTTTATAAATTATAGCAATTAAAATAAGTGCCTCTATTTTCACAAACTCTAAAGTAACGGGACAAACTAGCACAGAAACAAAAATGCTCATAGTGAAATGCTCGTAGCAATTATGGTCCTACTTTTAAGAGTAGGAGTAAGATGCACCTGTGAAACAGTGATGATTTGGGTTTGTCTCAGCCGACAATGTGCAAAATAATAAATCAAACTTTGCTCTTACAGCACCACAGATCATGTGCAGATTCCTACATTTCCCTCACATTATCCTGCTTTTATCACAAATTAGAATCAGGGCACTAACAAGGTAACAAACTAATGATAGAAAACTGATCAAATGTGCAAATATCACCAGCATTCTGATTTAGTTTTTATTTTCCACACCCAGTGTGCTGCTCCTGTTGAGATACTGTCCATGTCACCCCTACCTCAGTCTGCACCTGGTTATGTTTTCTGTGTTAGAGACGGACAATTCTCCATTGTGTATCCCAAGAGAAACTGATATGTTTTCTGCTGTAACCAAACGTAGTTATTACACATTTTTATGAGACACTGTTGGGGAAGGAGCCGAACATAATGGGTTTCTTTGGAGCGGGCACATTGGAGTGGATCTACGGCATGAAGGGACTGTGCATGTGGACAGAGAGAGGTTGAAAATGTGTGTAAATACCCCTGATAGTTGGGAAGCAGAGGTCTGGGGTCAGGTCAGGCCCAGCAGCTTTCTACATGTTGATGCCTCAGAGATTTTGCATTTTTCAGACCTGATGTCTCTCTTGAGGTTTGCCCAGACAGGCTGAGAGATCTCATGATTTGAAGGTCATGTCTCATATTTAAAAGCAGATGTTTAACTTCTCTTTTCGTCCATGGATCCTCATTTGGGTCACTCAGATGCTTTTGCTAACTATGGAGCGATATCCCAGACATATTTCAAAAGAGGAATTGCAAATTGGATTTGTGGACGCATAAAGTGTGACATAATTCAAATGCAATTCAAAACTTTTCATTACTGTTTGCTTTTTCGCCCTCGCGAACGCACACTGACTGCCAAATTTCAAATTAAAAAGAAAAGTCCATTTGCATTTCCCATTAGTGATGTGCGGGTCGGGAATTTTTCCAACCCGTGGATCCCACTTTTATGAAATTATTTGGCCCGCCCTGCACCACTGTATCTATTTTTACAACCCGCTCCGCACCTGCGACCATTAAATAGACATACTGACGTTTTTTTTTAATGACGTAAATTCTCGACCTCAACTTCTCCCCCACCTTGTCTTCCATCTTCACTTTTATTTCTTTGTTTTTGTTGTGACTGGCTGCTTGGCGCTTTCGTGACTTGTCACGTGACGTAATCAAAAGAACTTAATAAAACATAAAAATAGATATTCCCAAATATAGGCTATAGGAAATTGCCCGCAACATACATGGATTTTTTTATTTCATTTTGTTTTTAATGACCCGCCCCAACCCGCCCCGCAAATAAAGTGACAATTTCTTTTTTTTTTTTTTTTTTTCCGGCCTGTCAGTATCACAGATAACACATAGCAGAGTGTATGTGTAGCTGTTCTATCATCATTCACATATATCATTTTTATATTTATTTATTTATTTAGTTTGTTTCCCATATTATAACAGACAAGACCGGGGGACCAAAAAAAGAGAAGAGAGAGTAAAAAAAAAAAAAAATAATAATAATAATAATAATAATAAATAAATAATAATAAAAAAAAAGAATAAAAATAAATAAACAAACAAACATTTAAGGGGAAAAAAATAGGGAAAAGAGAAAAAAAAAAGGAGGGGGGAGAGAATACAGTCAGAATTCGCTTCCGCACCTGCCGAAGAAAAAGAGAAAAAACAACAGAAGACACAACAGCAGAGAAACCGCAGCCACAACCAACACCTGCACGACTCGCGGCAAACCACAAATCCCAAAACCTGTTGAGCCGCACACATAAAATATTTTGAAATAAACATTTTGTTTTGAAGCAACAGCAAAGACAGTGTGTGTGTGAGCACCTGTTTGTACACCAGTGTGAACGTTTGTGTGCCGACCTGTGTGTGTGAGCGCGCTTGTGTTCATGGGGCTCCTCCATGTAAATGTTTAATAGTGTGTGTGGGGGACCACAGTCCTGTCCCGCGAGGCATGGAGCAGATACGGCGGAGACACGGGTCCCAGACATCCAGAGGCCCCCCAGAGCACAGGAGTCTCAGGAGAACCACCGCAGGGACAGCCCCCCCACCCCGAAAGGGGCAGCGGAGAGCCCAGAGGGGGGTCATCTAGCAGCCCCAGTGCAGACGCCCCAGGGGGCCGTGGTGACAGGACCGCAGGCTCCGCCGGTGGTCGTCCACTCCGAGGCAGTCCGGTCCCTGGGTCCAGAGATCCCAGGGCCCCCCCCATCCACCAGCCGGTGCCCAGCCAAGCCAGGAGAGCCAGATCCCGCCCAGCGACCGCCGCGAGTGAGCCAGCGCTCACCCGAGCGCCCCGCCCCGGAGCGAGAAACCAACAACCCACCAGCGGCTGGGGGCACCCCACAGCTGTGTGTGGTGGCAGAGCAGGGGGGGCCTGGGATAAAGTGACAATTTCTTTACCCGCCATAACCCGACCCGCGGGTTACCCGCAGGGTCCGCGGGTTACAAGACGACCTGCGCATCACTGTTTCCCAGGTCTTACAAGTCATGAGCCGGTCATATTTAAATAGCAAAATCAAGTACCACGTTTGCTTTTTTTACTTTCTCTGAGTTGTGCATGTAGCCGGCCAAAACTCAAATGCAATCACTAATCCTTTTGCAATTGCATTTCCAACGCGTTACACTGAAACCTGTCAATCAGCGTTAGGGGTGATCTATACTGTGGGGCGGGATTGTATGGGGATATTGTACTCCATAGATAACAGTGACATTGTCAGCACAGTGGTTAATGTAAGACAGTGCAGTTGAAGTGTCCACCTCCAGGTCTGTCTCATGGACAATTATAGTCCATTCTGTATGTTCAAATCATAAGTTCTAGTGCTAGCTTTAGCATTAGCATGTGGCAGCATGTACTGGGTACTGCCATGACAACAGTCACTGTATGTTCCCTAGGCGAGTGAAACGGTCAGAAATTTAGCTTTAAATATTACAAGTATGGAGAGCAGAATGTACGAGTGTGTTCATGTTGGTGCATCATGTTTCATTAATGTAAACACAGAGCTCTGTCGGCACGATGAAGTGAGCGGCCTGCTGGCTCCACTGTGGTATTCAGTATGTTGTGGTTCAGCCATGTCTCCATAAAAATCTAAATACAGCCTCCTTTATGGTCCTCTGTGTAGCGATGGTCAGTCTGAGCTTTTGTTAGCGACTGATCTTATATTATTTATTTATTTATTTATTTATTTATTTATTTATTCATGCCCAGAAAGTGTATTAACCCAGTAACCCAGAATGACTAAGTACTTTCCTCTCTCTCTCTCTCTCTCTCTCTCTCTCCTGCAGACTCTGTAATTAAAATCACGTTTTGTAATTAATAAATTGTACAGTTGAGTTTTGCATTATAATCCTAATGGTTATGTTTTTAGTTCTCACCCAGTCATATGAGTCTGGTAAAAACAGAAGAATGTGTGTATGAAGAGCACAAACCACAGTTTAATATAGTAGTTTATAATACTACTTTACTCATTTCTATATCTTTCCTTTCTCTGTTGAACTAAACAGTATTTTCTCTCTACAGATTGTGTGACAGTGTAAGTGGGAAATCCTGCACTGATGTGGTTTCAGCTCTCTGTACAAATCCATCACACATCAGAGAGCTGAATATGACTTGGTGTAAACTAGGAGACTCAGGAGTGGAGAAGCTCTGTGATCTACTGAAGAAACACGAGTGTAAACTGGAGACACTGCTGTGAGTAACTCAGTGATGTGATGAAACAGCTTTAATAACATGCAGTAACAATTACAAAGCTCTCGCCAGCACTAACAAGTAATGTCTAACTAACATGTCTAACCTGCTGTTTAGATCTGATTTATTATCAGTAATAAAGAGTAAATAAGGACATTTAGATTACATTTAGAATTAGTTAGAAAGACATTTATTTCTAGATGTAAATTGGACATTTAGGTTGGAATTTCTATTAGCAGATTACAAAATCTGAAAATGATCAATACCCAGTGGTGGATGAAGTACATGAATCCTGTACTTGAGTAAAAGCAGAGATCCCCTGGGTAAAATATTACTCCAGTAAAAGTCCTTCATTTACATTTCTACTTGTGAAAAAGGAAAGAATTTCTCACCTTCAAATGTACTTGAGTATCAAAATTAAAAGTCCTGTGATTTATTATGGCTTTATTGTTATTTTATTACTTTTGTGATCAGACACTCGCTTAAATTACTTGTTGAAACGGCCTTTGTGTCACTCTGGGCACAGATCTGTTAATACAGTGTGTTCAGAAAGTCTCTCCACAGCGGACACGTAGTAGTAGTGTGTTGACGCGCTCTTGTTTGGCTCCACCAGTCTGTTGTACGTATCCGAGGAGTTCTTTCCTTTACATCGGCCGTGTATTTTTGTGTAAAATGTTAACCATCGAAGAACGTGTTTTTGTAGTGGAGCGCGTTTTTAAAGCTGGAGATAAATACTCAGATTTAGTTTGTGGGAAATTTCAAGCAGCTTTTCCAGACACAAGAATACGACATCGCGACCCTGTGTGAGATTTAATAAGAAATACAAGAGTGAGAATAATAATGAGTTTCATTAAACCAATATTTTCCCATAAACTTCTCTCTCTGGCCACAGTGGAGGGACTTTTTGAACGCACTGTATAAGGTCATAAAATATTCTGACACTGATGTCAATTAACGTTATCTTGAATAAGCCACATGCAGGTGAGTCATTTTTATTAGGGAGATCTGAGTGAAATACCAGTAAGGAAACTTTACTCTTAAGATTTAGTTTAAACTGAACATCTCTGCACATGGCTACCAGGATTCCTCTAAGTAAAACATTTCAAACTATTTAAACCAAATGATGCAGAATTTCATACCCCAAGTCGCCCACAAGTTTCACCATTTCGTGAGCTGAATGGGCGGCGCGTTGTCATGAAGAAGACACACTTCACTTTTGTTCACCCAGGTGACCATTTTGGTTTTGACCCTCTAGTGGCATCATGTGGAACTACACTGCGGGTTTTTAAACAAGAAGAAACGTTCACAAACACACCCATTTCCAGAGACATAATTTGGGCAAATATGGATTATATCACAGGAGTTGTAATAAAAATCAAGACATCAGTTGAACACGTGTGTGTCACACCACGTCACCATGAGCTTACTCATCATCTTTTTACTTTATAATTAATAGTTTATTTTATGTTTCTAAGAGTCAAAATCCATCACATTAACAGTCATTAACTTAAAATTACTGTCCGTTTATAATTTTAAATATTAAAAATTATTAATAATTAAAAAAAAATTTTGTTGTATTGAAATAAGATTGAACAGAGACATCAAAATCACATTTAGTATTTAATAAATAGTACAGTTGAGTTTTGTATTATAACCCTAATGGTTATGTTTTTTAGTTCTCACCCAGTCATATGAGTCTGGTAAAAACAGAAGAATGTGTGTATGAAGAGCACAAACCACAGTTTAATATAGTAGTTTATAATACTACTTTAGTCATTTCTATATCTTTCCTTTCTCTGTTGGACTAAACAGTATTTTCTCTCTGCAGACTGTGTGAGAGTGTAAGTGTGAAATCCTGCGCTGATGTGGTTTCAGCTCTCTGTAGAAATCCATCACACATCAGAGAGCTGGATCTGAGTGTGTGTGAACTAGGAGACTCAGGAGTGGAGAAGCTCTGTGATCTACTGAAGAAACACGAGTGTAAACTGGAGACACTTATGTGAGTAACTCAGTGATGTCATGAAACAGCTTTAATAACATGCAGTAACAATTACAAAGCTCTCGCCAGCACTAACAAGTAATGTCTAACTAACATGTCTAACCTGCTGTTTAGATCTGATTTATTATCAGTAATAAAGAGTAAATAAGGATTTATTTGAGGAGGATGTGGGATTAGGAACAAGTAGTGAGAGGTAGACACTCACTAAAGGACACCAGAAAAACATCCACATTTGTTATGTGTTAGATCTTAAGATGTCCTTAAGAGAGACATATTTTCCATGGACAGATCAGAACCTTACAAGGACATTTAGATTACATTCAGAATTAGTTAGAAAGACATTTATTTCTAGATGTATATTGGACATTTAGGTTAGAATTTCTTTTTGTCCTGTGTAGGGCAATTTTTGAATTGTAACTATCAGTAATTTAGAGAACTCTTAATGTGGACATTAAATTTATACATAAACACCAATATTTACTAAAATAATGACAAATGCATTTATTTTAAGCATTGCTGTTCCAACATTCATGAAAATTACTTTAAATAGGTTCAGAGCTATTTAAAGTGGTACACACATCTTGAGCAAATAAACACAATTCAAAAATAAAATAATAAAAAAATATATATAATAAATATAATAGTACATTACTAAATCCTATAAATGTCGCCATTAAAAACGCACGTTTCGAGAAAAGGGATCCCGCTGTGAAAATGCCCTTCATTACCTGTGGGGGGCAGTCGTGTTTCAGTCTGAAGTATTGCCTGTCTAATGAAGCCAAAAATGTTTTATGTTTCTTTGGTGCCCGTTGACATCAAGCGACAGAGCTCATAAACGTGTCGAGCTCAAACTGTAAATACTGATATGTATTTATTCTTCATTTTCTTCTCCTTCAATGATGGTACTTCTTTAACTGCGCTTTCTCCATTCAGTATTATTCTTATTATATTTAGTCGTAGTGCTCCGAATATATTATTGTTATTATTATTATTATTATTGTAACGCACCCGCGCGTGTGTGCAAAAAGACGAAGTACAACTAATAATACAAAAATGTATGATATGTTAGCCTAAAACAATATTGTTTTATTGTGTTTATGCACTTTAAATATACACTAAACAATAAACACTGCCTTGTGCAAAGTGAAAGTGAGTTGCGTGTGCAGCTTTTTGATCAAAAGGCTGATAAACGCGTGCGCAGATATGAGCTGATTCATCGATAAAACTACAGACATGAAATGAAACAAAAACAAAAATATGTACAACTCTGAGTATACAATGCAACAGCACACAGAATCCCCGGGCTCTGACTGTAGTACACTAAAATATGCTGGGTTTCTGTAAACACATCGTTGTGTTGTTTATGCTGGGTCAAAATTCTGTGTTATTTCGGGTCCTTTAATCACACTGTTAGGTTGCTTTTGCTATGATTACTAAAAGTGCTGCATGATTAAACTCAATGCAAAAAAGGGAAAAAGGTGTTTATGCATTAACCCATGGGTGAACACGATGATTTAAGAATTTAATTAAACACGGATATATAAGTGGCATTTTAATTCAAATCCAACATTTAAATGGTTAGTGATTGGTGCGTGGGCGTCACCTCGCACGTTCTGTAATATTCCATTGTCATTCATATTGATGTTGTTTTAGAGCTCTTTACTAAAGCATTCTCTAGTTAGTAAGTAAGTAAGCAAATGAAAGAGAAATTAATAAATAGCTTTAAATGGTACTTCAGCATAGTAAAAGTACCCTAGCATAAGTTTATATATAATGAAAATATTATGTATAAAGAAAATCTAATGTATATATTTGTGTTTAATTAAATTCTTAACATTTTAATTGTTAGTGCTTGTTGCAGACATTTGGAACAGGGGTAGCTCAGTGGTTAAGGCATTGGACTATGGTTCGGACGATCCCAGGTTCAAACCCCACAACCACCAAGTTGCCACTGTTGGGCCCTTGAGCAAGGGCTTAACCCTCAACTGCTCAGATGTGTAATGACATAAAAAATCTTCTGACACAGTGCTTGCTCTTAAGGACTATACTCGACAAGAATATAGAGAATAAGAATCATGTTTATAATAAGATAATTAATTAAATAATAAAATTATATCAAATAAGAACTTTTTTAAAAGCTAGACTGACCATATTTCTCATATAGTAGTTAAATATGCTTATACTGTAGATACGTAGGTTACATTTTAAAAATACAATCGCAAGTAAATTACAAACTGCATGTAATGTTGTAAAATATGAATAAAACAGTATTAGACACAAATATATGATATGGTAGTATATAAAATGAAAAAGCTCAATGAGTGCTCAAATGTAAAGCAAACGCAATTATTAATTTATTGTGTATATTTAACTTCATTCAGCCGTTTAAGTTATATGAAAAATAACGTTCCTACCAGCCCACTATTATTTTCTGTTCAAATTTAAAGATGCCCGCGCGTGTGTGCAAAAAGACAAATACAAAGAATACAAAAGTGAATAATCTTTAATAAAGTTAGCCTAAAACAATATTGTATCCAATGCTGAAGCAAACATGATTTTGTTTTAGTCTATTCGCTGAATACAACGCGACAGCGTGCTCCGAGGTGACACCCAGACCCCCCAGTTACTGTAATCCCTCTTCTCACCTTTCATTCACGATAGGTGTGAAGTTATCAAACCGGTTTCGCTTATGGGGGCATTCACAGAATTTAGGGGTTTAAAATGATTTAACAAGACCGAGCAGACGTCTCTGCCTAAAATGTATTTCACCAGCAAAACTTAAAAATATTCTACAGTAGGTGGACAACCAGAATGGTTATTACCGTCAAACTCACCGCTGTGGGAAAACAGCAGCAGCCAAAATAAATCAGTTGCATTTTAAAGTCATTCGTGAAATGACCGCCAGGTGGCGCAAAGTGGCATTTTTCACTCTACGCAGTTTTAAATAGAATTAAGTCATAAAAAAAAGTCTTAACAATATGTTGTATCAAAGAAATACTACAGTGATTGTAATTTTCACATCTGGGAACTTTATACAACAAAAATGAAAAATCTGAACCAGAGATATTGATATTTATTGTATAATAATGAGTCAAAAAAACAAACATTAGTTAAATGTTGTTTGGACAGAATATCAAGTTCACTAGCTGATCATTTTATTTGTACAAAGAATAAACTGTTATATAGCCTATCTCTGTTTGTATCTGTTTATTGTTATTTTAAAAAAAATAATTCAAAAATACATTAAACTTTAAATATAGAAATAACTGGTAAAATAGCCTTTCAGAATAAAACATTACAATAACACAAAAAAGACGCACTAAGAATGCTGTGGTGTTTCTGTAAACACATCATTGGGTGGTTTATGCTGGGTCAAAATTCTGGGTTATTTCGGGTACTTTAAACACATTGTTGTGTTGCTCATGTTGGGTCAAATCAGATGTAATGAGTCATTTACAAATGAACACCTGGTTGGGTTATTTTGACCCAACAACTGGTTTATTCTTTATTCTCTTGTTTTCTCCAAACGGCAGCCTGCAAAATGTTTGAAATATTACTGTTATTGTGTACAAGTGTAGTAAATCTCCCGGCGCTCTGCGCATAACACCGGCCCAACGCAGCCTTCTAAATTGGGCTATTGTTGTTTACTTACAGTATTTGTTAATTTAATTTAAATGGGGTTTGGGCTCGGGGTTTGGTATCTGTAACGGGTTCGAGCCTATTTGCACGGGTGGCACCATGAAGCACGGACACGAGGCGAGGTCTTACGGGAAAAGGGATAATTTATTTAGGTAAAATAGGGAAGGAAAGGATTAAAAGAGGGAGGACGGAAAGAATGGGGAAGAGATGAAGTGCACATGTAGGTCCGGCTGGCATGCGGGCACACAGCTCGTGACAGGTGGCGGTGGGCAGAGTGGCAGAACGGAGCACGCAGAGGCAGCGCACCTGCACGGTGTGAAGGCGCCGCGAGAGCGCGAGGATCAAAGGGCGAAATTCCAGTGTCCTGTTCAAAATCCCTGGGCACGTTACATCGTCCCACTCGCATGCCATTCTGTCCTGCTCCACCGCATCACATACTTCCCGGACTCAACTCCACGCCTTGCTTTTATAATGCGGAGCTTGAGATCCTAACGTTAATTATTGCCAGCCATCACAGCACACGCCGTGGCATATCGTGATCCTCGCCTTTAACTGCCTACGTAGCCTAATCAGCGCTCACCTGCAGGTACAAAGTAAAAAAAATGTGTTGGGGGAAAAACAGCAAGGAGACTGACTCTGACCATTTTAATAATTCACTTATACACGGAGTTTCGGTTCATTTTCTGACACGCTCAAGTTCACCGAAAACAATACAGAATAGAGTTTGCTTTAATTATTTTACAAAATCATAAAGTTTTTTCGTCATTGTGACGCCTAAAAATAGATGCAGGATTATGTTATGTAGTCTAAATAAAACTGCTTTTCTAAACGTGGGCTATTGTTGTTTATCTCCTCCTCTTTAATTCCCTACAAAGTCTAATCAGCGCTCACCCGCACACATAAAGTTTTCTCGAGCGCGGAGGAATTTTGTTGTAATATTTAATAATATTTATGCCATATAATCAGGGGCTCTTATTCCTATTTGTCCTGTGATGTTATTCTTTTAGTGTTACTATGTGTGCTTTAGGTATGTGGGAGCTAAACCATTTAAAGCCTTGTATGTAAGTAATATTATTTTGTAATTAATTCTAAACTGAACAGGTAGCCAGTGCAGGGATGATAATATTGGGTAATTATGGGATTGATAATATGATCATATTTTCTGGATCTGGTAAGAACCCTTGCGGCTGCATTTTGGATTAACTGAAGCTTGTTTATTGAGGATGCAGGACAACCACCTAGTAATGCATTACAATAGTCCAGTATGGAGGTCATGAATGCATGAACTAGCTTTTCTGCATCAGATACGGATAAGATGCTCCTAAGTTTGGCGATATTTCTAAGATGGAAAAAGGCTGTTTTTGTGATATTGGAAATATGATTTTCAAAGGACAAGTTACTGTCTAATATTACGCCCAGGTCTTTTACTGTTGAGCTAGTAGTAACAGTACATCCTTCTAAACGCAGGCTGAATTGTGAAAGCTGTTGTGTGCTGGTTTTTGGGCCGATGAGTAATATCTCTGTCTTGTCTGAGTATAGTAAAAGAAAGTTATTGGTCATCCAATCTTTTATGTCCTGGACACACACGGTTAATCTAGACAATTTAGGTATTTCGTTTGGTTTTGTTGAGATAAATAAATTGGGTATCATCAGCATAACAATGGAAACTAATCCCATGTCTTCTAAAGATGTTACCCAAGGGAAGCATGTATATTGAGAACAGCAGAGGTCCTAAAACTGACCTTTGTGGGACCCCATATTTCACTAGCATTACACCGGACGGTTCTCCATTTACATCTACAAAATGGTATCGATCAGACAGGTATGATCTAAACCATTTTAACCATATAAGAACAGTGGCAGCTGGCACACCTAAAAATAAATGCAGGATTATTTTTTATATGAAGTTTTCCAGAGCGCACCGGCAGAAGTAGAGTAATGATTATGAATGCGTCGGGAGAAACAGCAATGAAACTCACTCTGACCATTTTAATAATTCAGTGATAAATTAGTGATTTCTTAGTGATGCTGGCGGAGAAGTACAGAGAAGGTAACAGGGAGTTGCATTGTGTCTTTTTAGATTTAGAGAAAGCGTATGACAGGGTGCCAAGAGAGGAGCTGTGGTATTGTATGAGGAAGTCTGGAGTGGCAGAGAAGTATGTTAGAGTGGTGCAGGACATGTATGAGAGCTGTAAGACAGTGGTAAGATGTGCTGTAGGTGTGACAGAAGAGTTCAAGGTGGAGGTGGGTCTGCATCAAGGATCGGCTCTAAGCCCCTTTTTGTTTGCTCTGGTGATGGACAGGATGACAGATGAGGTAAGAGTTGGAGGTAGCAGAGCTGAAGATGTTGAGGTTCTCTTTGGGAGTGACAAGGATGGATAGGATTAAGAATCAGTTTATCAGAGGGACAACCTACGTTAGATGTTTTGGAGATAAAGTCAAAGAGGCCAGGTTGAGGTGGTTTGGACATGTTCAGAGGAGAGATTGTGAATATATCGGTAGAAGGATGCTGAGGTTGGAACTGCCAGGCAGGAGGTCTAGAGGAAGACCAAAGAGGAGATTTATGGATGCAGTGAGAGAGGACATGAAGTTAGTTGGTGTGAGAGAAGAGGATGCAGAGGATAGGGTTAGATGGAGACAAATGATTCGCTGTGGCGACCCCTAAAAGGGAACAGCCGAAAGACAAAGAAGAAGAAGAAGTGATAAATTAGTGATTTCTTTGGTTTCGGTTGTGCTGAATGTGATCATGTTATCTTGTCGTCTCCGCACCAGTGAACGCGCCTACAATTCACTTTTCATACGAATTACATAATCTAATAATTTGTTTTTTATTATTTTATATAAAAGCAGACATTTCACTTTCTATAAGTGTATATTTTTCACGTCTGTGACGCGAGTATACACTGTGTTTTGGTTCATTTTCTGACGCGCTCAAGTTCACCAAAAACAAAGTTTTTTCGTCATTGTGAGTGCAACTAAATAAAAGTAGAGTCTTATAAAGGCTATGTAGCTTATATAGTTTTACTATATAGTTTTTGCACATTAATCCGACAGTGTTTAAATTTTATAGTCATTTAGTTTCATTTATTTCAGTTAATAAATCTACTACAAATTTAAAGAACACAAAATATAAGATGACACAAGACCCTACACGTGTAGCTTTTCTAATTACACATAATAAAATCTAAAGGCTCAGTGTGTTACCGTTTATGTTGCTTAAATTCGATCCTAAAAATATTGAATTTAATTTTAATTATAAATTTGTACTGTAATGTTACTACTGTGATTATGAATTTGTTTAATTACAATGTTTCACTTGATTTTATCTGCAACTACGTGCGGCTCTAGACGAGCTGCGGCTGCGTCAGTCTGTATTTATATAACGCCACTCAGTGGTAAAAGCCAGCAAACGCACAAACCCAAATGCTGTCGCCATGCGCCGCGACGGTAAAAGTAACATACCGCTTGTCCACCTACTGTATATTTAATAAAACTGTATTGAAACAAAATTGTGTGTTTTCCTTATTAAATATCGCTTCCGGGACATTGTTGTCCAAACGTTGTATGTATGTGGAAAACAGTGAAACCTAAGCACAAACAGGACGAATAAAGGAATGTACGAAACATTAACACCTTTACCGTGTTCAAATGAATAAAGAGTTACTGCATTATGTTTCAAGACATCCTTAATTTACATTTTTCTCCTAATTATATTGTTAGGGGGTGCGGTGTGGAGATCCGCACCAAGAGATGTTTTACTGATTATAAGAGCCCTGACGCAGGGATTTAGAGGGGGTCAGTAAAATAGGAGTTGTGAGCGAGGCCGGCTCTACGCAGGGATAAATGTCTTGCCCCCTCAAATCAGATGTTAATATACTCACAAAATTTATATATTGCAAGTTGATAAAATGATCTGCGGTAGCGGAAAAATCAGCCGAAAAAGGGACACTACATAATACGGTATTAGATTTCCCTCATGTCCCTCCGCCAGGGGGCGGACTGGGACCAAAAAGTGGCCCTGGACTTTCTGGCCCACCGCAGCCCACATTATAATACATTGGCTCGATAATGTAGAAACATTTTTAAAGGGGTCATACAGCACTACATGCACTATTTTAAGCTGTTTGGACTAAACTGTGTGTTAGGAGAGTGCGTACACAACCACTCTACGATGATAAAGAGCCGCCCAGTGGTTTTCTTTTCGTTTATTACAGTAACATCCCCCTTCTGAAATCAGGCCAATCGCAAAAGCCTTGCCTTGTGACGCCACACCACAAGAGGGCGTTCCTACACAAGTTGATTGACACTGGTGTTTTAGCAAAGACCCGCCCCGAGTGAGAAGACGCTGTCGGCCATTGTTTTTTCGCCGCTGGAGCAAAATGTTGCCTAAGCGAGTGTTGTGTACAGTTGTTGGGTGTAATAGCGAAAACAGCAGTCGTCATTCACTACCTAGGGTTAGTGACCTAGGGTACCTACCTAGGGTTAGGTATCAGAGCCACTGAGGACGCAGTGGCTGAATTTAGTTTTTAAAGCTAACGTCCCTGCTGATTTACCTGAATGCGTTCATGTTTGCGATATTCATTTTTCACCAGTCTGCTTTATAAACGCGGGTCAATATAAAGCTGGTTTTACTAGGAAGCTGCTCCTAAAAATCGGATCTGTACTAACGCTTCGTGTTCCTGCTTCATCTTCACCAGGCTCGGTGAGTGTGATTTATTTTAATATGAGTCTTTGCAGATCGCCTTTTCTAATAATCACGATGAATGCGGATAACTTACACTCTCATAGAACATGGTTATGGCTTCTTCTCTATGTACATCCGTCTCTATATAATCCCTAATCGCCCGTTTATAATAAACAATGCATTAAGGTGATTATCTAGTTGCAAACTGTGTACGTAGTCGGAAAACTATATTATGCTTACCTTTGTAACGTTAGATGGTTTATAACGGTGTCTGTCAAAGATTAAGAAGTCATGTAAACACATCAGTAAACACATTGCGTCCGTATCTCTCTCAGTAAGCTTCTCCGCTTTTGTTGTTGTTGCTCGCGGCAGCGCAACAGCCCGTTAATTTATGCCCATGCAGTGATGAGAAAGACAAACGGGTCGATGCGATATTACAAACTTCCGCGTAGGTTCCGTACTTAAATCAAACCAAAAACGACTGAAGAAAACAGGCTCGGGCTCTATAATCCATAGTTTTTTAGTTTGGACTGCATTACCCACAAAGCACTGCGTTGTGGCAATGCTTTGTGGGTAATGCAGTCCAAAGCATTGCCCGCACTGGACTACACTTCCGTCGCTATACCCTACGTGTCACGCCCCACAGAACGGGGGGGGGGGGGCTCAGCAGAGGTTATGAGCATTTAAATTAGCATGTACTGAAACAGGTTGCTGAGAACAGAGCTAGTTTTTACAAGGTAAAAGTAGTGTTTTTTTTACACAATCCTTTTGAATTTTTAATTAACGTATAATACAAACTTTTCATTAGGACCCTAAAGATCATATTAAAATTTAATGAAAAATATAATGTGTAGGACCTTTAACACCAGTTACAAGTATAAAAATATAACACAATACAGAAATCAATGCTATTTAAACATATTATTTGAAGTATCACTGAACATATATTGGGTCATATTAGTAAATCAAAGGTCATATTAGTAAATCAAAGAAACAAAGGAAAAAACATCAAGACAAACAACATTTAAATCTATAAAGACAATATTTTAAGAATGGCAATAAAACTGAACAGGTCTGCTGAAATAAAATCTGTAGCATCATTAGCTTACGCTAGTAAACTAGTTACTTATTTTAATTATTTTGGTAGTCAATATAAATTCAAAATAATGCTGAGAAACAATATTTTAAATTAATATTGACTACCATAATAATTACTAGCACGAGTTAATACGAGTTAGTACGAGTTAATGCTGCTACTGATTTTATTCCAGCTTACCTGTTCAGTTTGATTGCCATCCTTTTCAATTGGCTCTTGTAGATCAGGGGAGGGTCATCATCAGCAGGCACTGGTTCATTATCACTGACCTGCTGCAATTACACAGCTTACACTGATGTGTGGTATATCTTACACTGCATCAAGATGATACCCTCTGCGAAATAGCCCGTTAATTCATGCTCGTGTTTGGATGAGAAGGACAGGCCTGGACTGACCATAGGGCATACTGGGCAATGCCCGGTGGGCCGACGCACATTTTTGGGCCGGGGCTGTCAGTCATAATTTAATATAAAAAAAAAGTTTATTAGGCCAATTTATTTATTACCGCAACGGTAGAGTATCTGAGACACGAATCGCAGCCCATTGGTTTACTGTCTTAAAGGACATTGAGCTAGTCCAATGAAATCTCAGGCCACGCCCTGCCTCCCTCTTGGCCAGCCCTTATCTCCCCTTGACAAAACCTGAGAAAAATTAGAGTTCGACCGGAGTTTGAGATGTGTTCGTCTATAACAATGGATAAATCAGAAAAAGAGAGAAAAGAGCAAGGGGGGTGCAGAGAAGCTGCGGGAGAAAAGACGAGTCCAAAAGCCTACAAGTGGAATCAGCAAAATGTGCGAAAATCACAGAAATGTTTGCCACCACCACACATTCAATTGCAGCTGCTGGTGTCGGGCATCAACATCAGGCAACAATGCAGAGTCAGTCCAGAGTGCTCAGGCTGCCAGAGCGGCACAAGGGAGTGTAGAACAGAGTCAACGTCAACGTTGGTTACACAGATGAGGAAGGAGTAGCTATTAAAATTAATTCGGAGGAGGAGGAGGTGGTGGTGAGAGATGTGACACAGCAGCGACAGATTGAGGAAGGCTTTAGAATAGCTACGAGTCCGGTAAGAAGTAGCCGAAATGTTGGCAGAGTGAAGGGAGGGACATTTATGTAGGGAAGACAGAGGGCTTTTTTGTGGTGTGTGTGTGTGTCACTCGTGCATTTGAGTGTTTGTCGACAACCTGCACCACTAGCCTACCTAGCTGCTTCTCGCAAATGAACCGTCTGCCAATTAGACTAGGCTACATTGCCATCCACATCACATTAACGAGTGGTCTCACGTCTGTCACGATTGATCGAAATTGTTGTCAATCTTCACGCAGTACAACAAATAAACCCCCGAGCTATATAAATGACATGGCTGATCATCGGATTTCTAGGTAGACACACGCAGGCCTACACACACGCAGAATGATGATAGTCCATGGAATTAACAATGAAAATGTTAAGTGTAGCCTACATCTTCACTAAGTACAGATGGAGCCACGCCAAATAGCCGCGGCCGTGTGAATTGCGTACGAATGGCGTACGGCTGCTCTATGCACGCCGTAATCCCCCCTCCTTTTTCTTTGAGAAAGGCGTGTCAAGATTTCACAGTAAACACGCCCATTCAAGCCCTATTTATGCATTTACCTGGTTCCACCACTAGATGGCGCTTCGTTCTCAAGGACACGTTAATGGACTATTCGCGGTAAGTGGTGTTTTAATTTTTTATTAAATTTGTTTGGGATTAGTTTAAAGTTTATTTCCCAGTTTAGTTTTTTTATCGACCATTTTGAAAACCACTGGCAGCACCAGCAGCGGTCAGTTGTAACTTTAGATAACTTAATGATCTGTTTACCAAGTCTGGAGTTAACATTACAGCTTACTGTCAGTGTCACAAACTCACAATGTCACTCCTCTTTAACTAAAAAGACACTAAAGCTTCGAAAATACTCTTAATGTCCCTATTACAAAAGCTGCACTACTGGATGAAGAGTGTTTGTGCTCTATAAAAATGCCTTTAGAGTCTGACCGCGTGTTGTCTGGATAAATTCAGCATTTATTTATTCTTTGGGTAAGAGTTAATCTGCAGGTTATATCTGGGAATATAATGTGATGCAGTTCATGAAGGACACAAGCTGAGGATAGATGTACAGGAGCTCGCGAGCTAAACGTTTATAACCAGGTTTATATTTTTCTCAGTTTGGCCGTGACTTTGCGCGGTAGCGCGAGCGCTTAGTTACCGAGATGGATAAAAACTCTGAAGTGTTTATCAGTTAAGGAGTGTGAGGAGGGGGAGTTGTGTGTGTGGGGAGGTGTGTGAGGAGGTGTGGGGGGCTTCAGTACTCTGGAAGTTATAGTTTGGCTTCAGAGATGAACTAATATATACGAGTGTTATATCGCCTAACTTATTTGTATTAAAAGCGCATTTTAATTTAATGCAGACGATAATACAGACAGACCGGGGTTAACACTAACAAAGTTCACTGGTTAAAGTTATCCCAGTTTATTTACATTCCAGAATTCCCCAAAACAGTATTTTACACACTCTGTGGTGTAGGTTTACTAATATCTTTTATATTTATTACAACTAGATATTCTGTAACGTTTATTTATCTTTGTCTTCACTAAATACTCCTGTTTTCTTTAATCAGAGCTCCGCCCTGGAGGATTGGGGGGTCAGACGGATGACGGTTGGCCTTTTGGAGTGTGGAAAAAAATTATTGAACTATAATTGAAGTTGAGTGGAAGGTACCAAATACTCAGAAGGCCTTAGTTCAAGAGGCCTTAATCCTCACAGCCTGCACGACAAATTGAGGAAGTGAGAAAAACATGCAGGCAGAAGGCAGGAGTTAGATAATAGAGCAATAAGATAAGAAAACTAACATCAGGAAAAATAATAACCTGTAATCTCTAATAATAATACTAATAATATTTACTACGTTTACGCTTAAGATGATTAACGATGGTTGGGTAATGTAAATTAAAGAAAATGTGCAAAGTGTGACCCAAGAACAACCCGTACACACAGAGTGCAAAAAAGTTGTGCAACTTTATTGGAATGGAAAATTCAGAAAGTGCAGGCAGTGATCCAAAATATAAAAATAAACTTTCGGTTCTGCTTTAATTGGGACAAAGTGCAAAAAAGCCAGACTTCTGCTTTGAAAAACAGATAAACAAGTTCAGATTTATCAAAGTGGTAAGAAAATATAAGAAGTATATCAGGTGAAGTAAAAAGTAAATTAATGATCTTCAGCGGTATCCTCATCCTCAGAAGAATGAGGATAACGAACTGGAGAGGGGGGATTGAGGCTGACGGTAGGTGAAGATGGAGGAGAGGCAGGGGTGAAATCACCGGATGGTGGAACACCGGTGGACCTGTAGTAAGGTCCCACTGGGGAACGTCGTGGTAGAGAGAGGACCTCAATCTCGGCAATCACAATTTCCAGGTGGCGGACTAGGCCCATCAGAGCTCGAATCAGACGCAAATTGTGACGATTTGGGTATGGGAATAATAAGTACGTAGACAAAAATTAAATACTAACAAACATGATCAATTGATTGAATTAATCTGATTAAAGACAGTTCAATACTTTAATCAGATTTAAGCTGATTAAATATACTTCAATGCTTATCTCAGTTAAAATATAAGGGCACAAAATCATGACTCAAATGTAACAAGTCTCATAGAGATAGATATGGAGGTGGAAGGGGAAAAAGCCATTCAAACTACTAGAGCACTGAGAGACAGATCCACTCTGAGACAACCGGATCGATACAGCAGTACAACACTCCCTTGCTTTCAACACGAAAGGTGCCGAAGAGAAGAAGAAAGGAAAAGGCAAGTGGATGAAGAGGTGCCTACAGCCTCTTCATCCCAGTGTCCACTAATAGTAAAAGGAACAGCACTACACTATGTGCCATGGAGCTTTATGGATGTGACTGGACTCATAGGTAGGCTTCCAGATCTATGCGAGGGGGCACAGAGATGGATCACCCAATTTGAAGAAAAAACAATGGGCCACCAACTGGCCCTTGGAGACATCAAGGCCATATTAGGTCAAACTATCGGGAAAAATAAAACCACTGAAGTTTTGCAAGAAGCTGGAATGCCACCTGAGGCCGAAGATGCTAGATATGATCATTACCCACTGGGACCCAACAGAAATGCAATCTGGGGAGCCCTAAGGAAAATGTACCCAACAAAGATGGATCCAGGACGATTGGAAACTATTAAACTGGCTGAAGAAGAAAATGTAGTTAAGTTCATACAAAATTTCCAAGATGCTTGGAGAGATGAAACTGGTGGTCATTGGGATGAAAATGATACAAGTAGAGGCCTGTCTAGAATGATGTTAAAAAAAACTTTGCCACTCTCAGTGCAGGAGAAATTGGATGGAGTGATCGGCCTCAACACCATGGCCTGGAAAACCTTCCAAGCCCACATAATCCATTTTGTCAATCAATATCGAAAGGCAAAACTCGAAGCGAAAGAAATGTCAAATAATTTGATGACACAATTGTGTAAATCGCAACTGGGAGAAATAGTTAGAAACAAACAAGAAGAAAAAGAAAAGAAGAAAGAAAAAGAAGCGGCTACCAAGCAGGCTGCACTTATGGTAAATCCCCAACCAACTTCCCCACCCGTGACTCAGCCTTATCAAAACAACCCCCCAATGCAAACAATGACTTAATTTACGCCAAGATATCGAATGACAAGACCACCCCAATATGGCAGAGGCAGAGGAAGAGGATGTTGGGCCTGTGGTGATTTACGCCACTTTAGAAGAGACTGTCCCCATGTTCAATTCCTATGGGGAGACAGAGTGGAAAGAGCCGAACAACGAGGTCAAACATTGGGACCCCGAGGACCTCAAGGGCCACAGACAGCCCAAATGTCCCCGCCATTGTCAGCTACACAACAATCTGGCTGGCCAGATACATGGAAGGGACAAAACCAACCAAACCAAAGACATGATCAACTACCTCCACCAATTCAAAGTGGACAATGGGAAGGCCCCTCAGAAGGCCGAAAACCCCAATTATTGAAGATGCCCAGAGAAGCCTAATAAGGGGGAACTTATGCAGTTTGTCACCACTTTGTATCCGGCCCAAGAACCAACGGTGACAGTAAAAATAGGACAATATCTAGAGGCACCATTTATGATTGACACCGGAGCTACGTACTCAAGCATTGGACAAGCAGGCTCTAGACTCCCCCTGACCCGTAAAGCAATACAAACAGTGGGCTTCTCGGGAAAAACTCAGACTTTACGGTTTACTGAACCTCAAGAACTAACATTAGACGGAGTAACTATCAATGCTCCACTGCTGTATTCCCCACATGCACCTATGAATCTCTTGGGGAGAGACGCATTATGTAAATTAGGAGCAAAAATACACTGTGGACCAACAGGACTCTGGGTAACTTTTCCAGAAACCTTAGTAACGCAATGTCTACTCATTCATAACCCAGATATAACACCGAAAGAAGTTAATGTGGTATACTGGTTAGAATACAACCAACCATCTGGCCTTTGGAATACTTATAAAGAATGGAAACCATGGATTACGCACTTACGTCCAGATTGTCAAGAAACAGACTTACCCTTACATTGCACCATAAAGTATGACTCAAAACATGATGAGGAATTCGCTACATTGTGGGAAGACTTAATAGAAGGCCGTGAAATGGACATGAAAACCATGGAGATTATAATCGGCCCACAAGGAGTGGCAGCCATTGCACTACTGCCCGAGAAAATTCAAGAGTGGTACCAAGTTGAACATGCAGCGCCACATGTCTCTCTGATGATCGCGGAAAACTTTGAACAAAAAGATTTAGGTAAGATGGTTGAGGAAGCCAAACAAATAAATGATAGGGAACCAACGTTAAATCCATGCATACATTTATCACCTGATAAAAAGTTCATGTATATATCACAAGAAAACATAAGCAGAGTTGTTGCCACCCATGTAGACATAGAATTGCAAGATAAAGACAGCAATTTCACAGATGTCAATGATTAAAGAGGAAGCAAAAGAAACAGAAGATAAAATACTTTAAGCAGTTCCAGAAATATTATGGTCAAAGCATCATCCAGATGTAGGACTAGTCAAATCAGCAGGATTAGTAAAAATCCAGGTTAAACCCAATGCCCGGCTCCCATACATAAAACAGTATCCGCTGTCGTCCAGGGCAATTGAGGGCATCAGACCCACAATTTTAGGATTAGTGGAAGCTGGAGTACTTATTCCCACTTCAAGTCCTTGTAATACCCCTATTTTTCCACTCCAAAAAGAAAACTCACAAAAGTGGAGATTAGTTCACGATCTCAGAGCTATTAACAATATAGTCATTGCAGACACTCCCGTAGTTCCTAATCCACACACAATATTGTCAAATATCCCTGAGGGAACTAAGTGGTACTCAGTTATTGATTTATGCTCTGCCTTTTTTAGCATTCCTCTACATCCTGACTCACAGTACTTATTCGCATTCACTTACGAAGGGCAACAATATACGTACAAATCCATACCACAAGGATATGTGGAGTCTCCTTCCCTCTTTAACCAGGTGTTAGCACGCGATTTAGCAACGCTCTCGATACCAAGTCGTCTGTTAATATATGTTGATGACATTTTGATTTGCAGTCCAACAAAAGAACAATGTCAAAAGGACACAATAAAAGTATTAACTATGCTGGCAGAAAATGGACATAAGGTAAGCAAAGACAAGCTACAATTCTGTAAACAAACAGTCGAATATTTAGGTCGAGTGTTAGAAGGAACGAACAAAAAAATTTCACCAACCCACATTGAAGTCATCCTAAAGGCACCTCAACCCCAAACAGTAAAACAAATGTTATCATTTCTGGGAATGGCAGGGTTTAGCCGACCCTGGATATGCGATTTTGCATCTCAAGTGCAACCATTGAGAGATCTAATTAAAGCTGCTGATCGAACTAAACCTAACTCCCTTCTTACCTGGACACCTGAAGCATTAGCTTCATTTAACTGTATTAAGACAGCATTGGCCACAGCGCCTGCTCTAGCCAGTCCTGATTATACCAAACCGTTTCAATTATACGTGTCAGAACGACAAGGATTTGCTTCTGCCGTACTAACCCAAGCTCAACACGGAATGGGCAAACAGCCCATAGCATATTATAGTGCCGCCCTCGATAATATTGAAAAAGGGATGCCCCCCTGTTACCGTGGTCTTGCAGCAGCTGCATTTGCGTATGAAAAAGCATCAAGTATTACCATGGGGCATCCAACCACACTATATACTACTCATGCAATACACACGTTACTAACTAATCAAATGTTTGTAATAACTAATGCTAGACGCTCAGCATATGATGTAATTTTATCCGCGTCTGAATTAACCATTGAACGATGTAAAACTGTAAACCCGGCTAGCTTAATGGTGCTGCCAATAGACGGAACCCCTCACGATTGCTCAGAAGAGTCTAATAAATTTGTTAAAGCCCGACCTGATTTAGAAAACCAACCACTAAAAGAAGCAGAGCAGGTATTCTTTGTAGACGGATCATGTTTCCGAGACCAATGTGTAAATAAAGCTGGATACGCTGTAGTGTCCCTATCTGCAAACAATAAAACGTATCAGGTCGTTTCCTCTGCTTTCATCCCTCAGCCATGCTCTGCTCAACTAGCGGAAATTAAAGCATTAACAGCCGCTTGTAACCTCGGCGCAGGAAAAAGGTGCACCATATATACTGATTCATCATACGGATATGGGGTAATACATGTTTTCGGAACAATATGGGCGCAAAGAGGATTTTTGCGTACTGACGGGTCGCCAATTTCCCATGGACAAGCAATATCTGACCTCTTACATGCTATGACACTCCCAGCAAAATTAGCTGTTGTAAAATGTCGTGCTCACAAGTCAGACGGTTCATTTGTTTCACAAGGCAATGCTGCAGCCGATGAAGCTGCAAAGAAAGCAGCCTTAGGACCTACTTGCAGTATGGTCCCAGTAATTGCAGAAGACGTGGAACCGTGTGGCACAGAATTAACTTTAAAAACCATTGCAGAAATGCAAAACTCAGCCCCTACATACGAAAAAGCAATCTGGATAAGGCGCGGAGCAAAATTTGATCAAGATACTAATATTTGGCGTAATTGCGAAGGACTTTTTGTAGCACCTGCATCATACCTTCCCATGTTAATAAAGTCCGCACACGGAATTGATCACTGCGCCAGGGGGGAAATCCTGCGAACAATACGCTTAGAATGGTGGTCTCCTTATCTCGCTAGCCAGGTCGATAACTATCTATCAACATGTGAAATCTGTGGTCAATATAACATACGAAAGGCATCAACAACACCTCTAGGACACATTCCTCAGCCTATGGGCCCATTTAGACACTTAATAATGGATTTTGTAGACATGATAGAGCGCAAAAGTGGAAAAAGATACATTTTAGTAGTGGAAGACCGATTTAGTCGATGGGTAGAGGCTGCTCCAACTGCTAAAGCAGATGCAAAAACCGTAGCAAAATTTCTAGTCAGAGAAATAATTCCAAGATTTGGAATCCCAGATATATTGAGTTCGGATAATGGATCCCACTTTGTAAATGACATTATAAAACATATCACAGTGGCTCTATGCATTACACACAAATTAGGATGCGTTTATCACCCTCAATCACAAGGAATGGTAGAACGTGCTAATGGAGTATTAAAAACCAAAATTGCCAAGATTTGTGCAAGCTCTAAATTATCTTGGATTGATGCGCTATCCTTAGCACTAATGAAGATGCGGTCTCAGACCAATCGCATGACACACTTAACTCCACATGAAATGCTTACCGGACGACCAATGTCTGTCCCCCACATTCGCACACCATATGATGGACCTGCTCTTGAACAACTTGAAAATGAAATGGAGAGTTACGTCAAACACTTAACGGATATTCATAAAGTTCTATTTTCACAGACTAACGCAGCAACTCACGGAGGAACAATTAACAAGAAAGGACTTCTATCAGCAGAAATAGGAGACTGGGTATATATCAAAGTATTTAAAAGAAAACACTGGGCACAAGGTCGCAGAGACGGACCATACAAGGTGGTACTTGCTACTCCAACAGCCATCAAAGTAGAAGGTAAAGAGCACTGGTATCACTTAAATCACTGTTGCAAGGCAAAAGGTCCCAGAGACCTCCAAGCTCCTCCAAAGGACATAGAAATCCCGTCCACAGAAAACAACTATTTCAACGACAATGATAGTGAAAATGAAGAACATGGTCCAGCACACCGTACCCGAGCACGAGTAAAAGCCACACAACCAACAGCTTTATAAAGAAAGTGGGAAAATTCCACAACTCTGTCAAATTAGGATCTAAAACAGCTACTAGAAATTATTTGGACATTGGTAAACATACACAACCACACAGTAACACACAATAAGTCCACCACCATGCGACAGCAAAGCAGACTAAATCATGCTAACATACATGCATTAACATTACCAATGGGTTTTATGTTTGGAACTGTCATCATGATAAGAATATTGTATATAGTACTAACCAACCCAGAACCATTAAACCCGACCCGCAATGACTATCTGCCAAACATGAGTTATCGATATAAGCGAGCCACTAATATGACTCGCAACCGCATTACCATTCCGTACACCATCAAAAAGAGCATAAACACCCGCAACAACATAGTTATTAATTTGGATTCTAGAAAATTGATCCACCTAAAAGAAACACTCCATCAACATGTAGAATGTGGAATGGCTATGCTAGTCCTAGGAAATGGAAAAACCATGGTGTCACCTTACAAAACACTAGTCGCTACATACCAAGCCCAAAGGTACAATCAGTATATATCATTGTCATTAGAAACTAATTTCTTTATTATGACTGGTAAACCTAAAGACAAACGATGTCTAGTTTGGAAAAATGATATAGATGGCCAGATTTACACCTTAATAAATTCCAATACCATAACTGCAGAAAAAGGAATCAAAAACTCAATAACTATTCAATTCAATTTTCAATGCATCAAAGTCGGATGTTGGCCTTTCGCTGAAACCAGCAACAACAAGTCTAAGAATATACCACCCGCACACTATGCCTTTACGGTATTCAGGCTAACAGCATATCAACTGGTAACCGATGTCATCACATCTCCAAAAGCGCATAATGCACACACTTACCAACAGGAGAGCCTATATAAACAATGGCTAACATACAGTGCCCTTAGTGTAACTAATGAAACATGCATTGTATGTCACGAAAGAAACAGTCGTCCTTTACTAGTTAAACCCACGAGAGGACTAGATGAATGCTCTCAACCTCCCTACAACACAAAATTTCTATGCCCAATCGCTTGTCTGCTTGGAGCAGCGGCCAAACCGGCTGGTGCTGAATGGATGCGAAATTTAAGTACTAGCTGCACTTACTCACCATTGGACACTTTAGAAGAAGCACATCCTACTGTATACATAAAAGGCACAACGTCTTTACCATTGTGCCTATGTTCCAATGGGCTAATTCCAGTAGGAAATGGCTCTAAGCAATGTGAATCAGTAATGGATACCCGTAACACCCTAATCACAACTAACACTATATGTAATAGGAAATTAGACTACTCATGTACGGAATCAAGTAAAGCCTTTTTAATAATACCAAGCTTACACAGGGGTACCCGACCGCTAGCTGATATCTTTTGGTATTGTGGAGAAAACCAGGTGCATCAAACATTACCAGATGGATGGTATGGTTGTTGTGCACCGGTATTGTTAGAAGGTAAAGTGCAAATAATACAGTTTGACTGGTCCAGACTACGACACAAACGCGACACTGATGATTGGACGCAATACTTACTTACAGACAATACTAGCGTCTTACAAATTCAAAAATGGGCACCTGATCCAAATGTTAAAATCGATTGGTCTGGAACTCCAGTAGGGATTCCAGAGGAACACATCATAATGGATATGACAGGAACAGGACTCACAACTGGCATATTTCCCTGGTTTCAAATTGTACGCAATACTAAATGGATTAATTATGTATGGTACAATCAACAACGATTTATCAATTATACTATCTCCGCTTTAGACTTGGTTAAAGGACAATTGCATGCTACCACACTCATGGCAGTACAAAATCGATTTGCCATAGACATGATGAGAGCCCCAAATGAGGGAGTATGTGAGTTAATAGGAACCTCATGCTGTACACAAATCCCCCTACACACTGGCCCACATGGAGCTCTAACGTTAGTTATCGAAAGAATGAAAGCCCTACGAGATGAACATGTAAAAAATACTATTGAAACACATACAACGTGGACACCATGGTTCTTCTCAACTGACTGGAAAGCATACTTAATCAGAATAGGTACCATGATAGGAATAATCCTATTAGCCACATTACTAATAATCTGTTGTGTTATACCCTTAATAAGGAGGTTAATTAGTAAACTCGGAAGTACTTTGCTAGGACAATACGTAATGTCAATACATGAAACGGAAACGCATGAATTACATGAATCACCTATTGAACATAGCTATGAAACCATACCTAGTGAGAGGATTAGTATGGTCATGGAAAGAGGAGAGGAGAGCACACTGTATACAAATAACATAACTGTATAACTGTATAACCAGTAAACAAATAACCATGTAGATATACATATAAAAGAATTTTCACACATGTAGACAAAATATTAATGGAACTGTAAACCTGATGAAATGTAAACTCTTAATTGAACTTGTGAACTTTTATTATGAAATTGTTTAGTATGTATGTAGTTTAGTGTGTGCAGGACCAGAACTTTATCATGGCGACAGGAGGCAGAGACTGCCATCTCACTGTTGACATGTTCATACATGAGTTGATCCACAAAGAATGCCAAAATGTGGGAGGAGACGCCATATGCTACGTCTGCCAACAAGCAAGACTACATCGCTCTGATACAAGTTTTGCACCTTGGAGAGGACAATACACACCGGATCGTAGCCTTGCAGACTTGAAACAATGGACTACGGTACATGAGCTCCTTCGGCCTACTGAACTCCTACTTAACTTTGTAAATCTAATATTGAATCGAGACACGTGGGTAAACCGTAAGACTGTAACAAGATACTTCATAAAGACCACTCCTGAACTATGCCTTACCACAACTCAATGGTACTGCTTACGAACAGTATCTGTCTCTGAATATTATGAGACAGAAAATTATCAAGTATACTTAATCTCGGAAGACATTCGTCAATACCGGACATTTAACGTTGTCTCTTTCTCAATCAACGATTTTGAGCTATGGAACTCTAACCCAAAGCAACAAGCCTGGTTGGCAAGCCTGCCAACAACCTCCCCAAATAGAACATTCACACGGGATAACTCTGATCTGTACTATACCAATAAAACCAAAGCGGACTATGGATGCATAAAAAACATTTGGTCAACGCACGTAAGCAACTTGCCAACCTGGATGCATAAACGCTATCGTCGCTACCAACAATATCGTACTCGGCAGGAACCATGCCGACTTTAGAAACCATAAACTCCTGGTCCATAAAAAATTATATATAAATGTAAATTCACTGAAATCAAGTTAGGTATTAGGTATAAATGATTTTACTTTATAATCATTTTTTGATTTTTGTCTTAACGTTTTATTTTGAATATTTGATATCTGATATGTCGTTTTACAACTGATTATGTGCTACAATGATTGATCTGTAGTGTACAGTTATTACTGTTGAGTCCTCTGACCAGATGCCAATGCATTGTCGAGTGCTAAGCCACTGGCAGGGTAGGAATTTTTCCTCAAATTTAGCCCATGAGGTTTTTTCGCCTACCCCTGAGCAGAGAACCTAAAATTAGCTATAATTTCTCCTGATTACAAGGTAGAGACCACAAGGTCTATCCGAGAAAGGGAAGAAAAAGTAGCAATCGTTAAAGGTATCAATTCTATCATAAATGTGTGTATAATCTAGAACTTGTTACTAGAGCTCCTCCTTAATCATGGAATAGGCAGGAATGTGGGAAAATTGAGTAAAGCCATATTCATGGCTTTCAGGGGGGAATGTGGAAAAAAATTATTGAACTATAATTGAAGTTGAGTGGAAGGTACCAAATACTCAGAAGGCCTTAGTTCAAGAGGCCTTAATCCTCACAGCCTGCACGACAAATTGAGGAAGTGAGAAAAACATGCAGGCAGAAGGCAGGAGTTAGATAATAGAGCAATAAGATAAGAAAACTAACATCAGGAAAAATAATAACCTGTAATCTCTAATAATAATACTAATAATATTTACTACGTTTACGCTTAAGATGATTAACGATGGTTGGGTAATGTAAATTAAAGAAAATGTGCAAAGTGTGACCCAAGAACAACCCGTACACACAGAGTGCAAAAAAGTTGTGCAACTTTATTGGAATGGAAAATTCAGAAAGTGCAGGCAGTGATCCAAAATATAAAAATAAACTTTCGGTTCTGCTTTAATTGGGACAAAGTGCAAAAAAGCCAGACTTCTGCTTTGAAAAACAGATAAACAAGTTCAGATTTATCAAAGTGGTAAGAAAATATAAGAAGTATATCAGGTGAAGTAAAAAGTAAATTAATGATCTTCAGCGGTATCCTCATCCTCAGAAGAATGAGGATAACGAACTGGAGAGGTGGGATTGAGGCTGACGGTAGGTGAAGATGGAGGAGAAGCAGGGGTGAAATCACCGGATGGTGGAACACCGGTGGACTTGTAGTAAGGTCCCACTGGGGAACGTCGTGGTGGAGAGAGGGCCTCAATCTCGGCAATCACAACTTCCAGGTGGCGGACTAGGCCCATCAGAGCTCGAATCAGACGCAAATTGTGACGATTTGGGTATGGGAATAATAAGTACGTAGACAAAAATTAAATACTAACAAACATGATCAATTGATTGAATTAATCTGATTAAAGACAGTTCAATACTTTAATCAGATTTAAGCTGATTAAATATACTTCAATGCTTATCTCAGTTAAAGTATAAGGGAAAAAAAATCATTAAAATAATCTGTTAAATTAATTAGTATAAGCATAATCTAAATGAATAACCAGAACATATGTTAAAGTACCAATAGACAAATTATTTCTATAAATGTCTCTAGAATAGCTAAAATCTCTAAAATATATAATGGACAGTTAAAAACAAATAAGACAAAATATACTGTGATGAGAATAATGAAAAATTAAATATAATTATGAAAATAAAACATCTTGATATCTTGATGAGGAAATTTCAGAAAAATTGATTGCGGCTTCAACAAAACCTCAAGTCACCAGCGGTGGTCAATGCTCTGGTCAAGAAAAAGGAACAAACCAAATTTTCCCAAAAAAAGGGAAAGCATACTGTAAGACTTCTTAGGCCCAGATTTAAATAAATATGAGATGGAAAAAAAAAGAAAAAGGGAGATTACGCAATTGGGAGGCGCTACATCAACCTAACCTAGGCAAAATTGGCTTACATCTAATAAATATTAAGTGATTTCTTGACTTAAGGAGGAGCAAACAATGATGTAAGTGTTAAATGAAGGTATATAAACCATGTAAAATTAGGGAAGTTAGAGGAGGTGAGAGATAGACAGCTTCGCAGTTTGTCTGTTTGTCTTTTGTCTGGCTGGCCCAGTGCTGTCCATTTACTTTTGGCTGCAATAAACTCTTTTGCTGTTTCAGTGCTTGAGTAGTTATTGATTTTGTTTTGGAAATTTGGCATAGTACACAAAAATTTGCCACAACAGGAGCTACTGGAGGAGCCTGAACAAGCTGTTGAGGGAGCTGTAGGAGGGATGACGTCACAGTGCAACAGCTTTAGAATAATGTTTGGTCAGGTCTACTGTATGTTCTGAACATAGAATTGCAAACCGTCTGATACTTTAAGGGGAAAACAAAGAATTAAACAGTTCCATCTTTAATATATTTTTTTAAATGATATTTTAATATAAAAGAACCAGATAGAGACTGATAAGCAGCTGGTGTTATCCGGGTATTTTAATGACCTTTAAGCAAAAATTTAACATGTTTTTACCTGTTTTATACAAATTATTGTTTTACCTTTGACTAGTTTTGGAAGAATAAATTTTATTTTTAAAGTCATGTGTGCGTGTTTTAATTGTTGGGGGATTGTTTGTGTATTTAAAAATACATTTACTTAAACCAACAACTTCAATGTGCAAAAATGGGACCCGACGTTGTTTTAAATAGTCAAAGAGTTAGGCTAATAATAATGATAATAATAATAATAATAATAATTATTATTATTATTATTACTGGTTATAGAAACAAATTAAAACAACAGTTAAACACTTGATCATATGTATCTGTGCTAGTTTGTGACTATGTGACCCATAATAATTTTTTCTCAGTATAAAAGTTTTGGGGGTTTTTAAGAACTCCATTAAAAGAGCGAAGACAAACTTAGAAGGAGTGGAAGGTAAGAAACCTCAGTGGAGAATACTGACTGTGACATGGTGCTAATTGCTCTGTGTGTGTGTGTGTGTGTGTGTTTGGCGGGGGGAGGGGTACTTCAGACTTACTTGTCTCTGCCCAAATGTTTGTGTTAAAGCAACGGAGAAATGCCGGAGCGCGCACACACACACACCTCTCATCCACAAACGCTTTAACTGTTGTCTTGTAAATCGTTGATTAAACCTATGAACACAGCTGTTCAGCATCAGTCCTAAACACAAGCGCAGGGTCTGTTTTTGTCCTTAATTAAAAGACACCAATATGTTAATAATTTACACAATGATAACATGTTGTTTATGTTTAATGTTTATTTTGCGGGAAAAGGTAATAAGCAATATTTAAAATAAAACAAACCAGGAAGTAAGTGTTTCATACATTAAGGTGCTGTGTATAACCAAGTGCCCCAACAGACATAGCAACAGTGTAGAGAGTGTGCGCTGTGGGGGATTGGAAGGTGAACGAAGATAATCATTTACAAGACAAAAGACGTTCAGAGGTGTGTTATGCCCTAAACCCCAACCCCCCGGCACGGATTGCCCCCCATTACGCAATCGCTATCTTCAAAGAAAAGCCGCCGCCCCTTTTCATTTAAATGCTATAGCGAGTGTTTTTTCCTTCCCTCCGCTCGGTTTCGTGAACACAGTTGCGTTCAGTAACACGATGGAACCAATTACCTAAACAGCAGCAACAACAACCATTATGATCACACTTTGTTGAATTTATATTGCTTAAATATTTCGCAGCTCTGTCCTCTTTGCATTGCTACGTGTTTATTTATTTCCTTCTCGCATCGCACGTATAATGCACTCTAAAATCGAAACTTGGAAATGATATAATATCAAATCAAACATCACGTTATTAAAATTAACGAATTTGTTACTACTCTTCTCTCATGCAGCACGGCTAAAAAGATAATAACAATTACAAGAAAGTGCTGCAGGTTTGGTGTCTGTGAGCTTTTCCTAATCAGAGTTAGACGGGGGGCATTTTGTGGCTGCTCCAGTTACACTCTACTTAGATACTGCACAGAGGGGAGTTAATTTTTGTTTTCTTCATCCTAGCTTAATTTCATCTCATGAAATAATAGTAAGTTTTGGAGTTTTGGTATGAGTTCATCTCCCCAGCCAGTGTTGGGACAGGGTAGCATCGTGGCAGGATTGGTGTAACTTTTCTTATCTTTTTAGCCGTGCTGCGTAAGAGAAGAGTAGTGACAAATTCATTACTTTCGTTACTAGACATGGTCTATTTTGTCTGCAAGTGAAATACATCGATACGTTAATAATTTACACCACGATAACATTACTGCAGAAGTATCTAGAGACGTGACTTTGAGACGTTCACAGTATATTCGAACCGTAGACAGTGTTTATTTTGCATAACATTACAAAGCAGCCATGTCCAATAAAACAGTGCATCTTTAATAAGCCGCATTGGTTTCGAGTCAGTAGTAAAATTAACGAAAGACTGAGAAGCCCCGTAAACTTGACCCTGACAATAATAGTCGATCTTATATTTATGTTTATATATATATATATATATATATATATATATATATATATATATATACAGTGGAACCTTGGATTACGAGCTTAATTCGTCCCGGAAGTGGGCTCGTATTTCAAAACACTCGTAAACCAAATTTAATTTTTCCATAGGAAATAATAGAAACTCAAATTATTCGTTCTACAGCCCAAAAAAAATAAATACATAAAAATAATTACTACAAAATATAAAGTAAAAATAAAACAAATTAACCTGTACTTTACCTTAAAAAAAATGTAAAATTAAACCCCGACAGATAAGGGTTTTCGTTTGTGCATGCAGAGTGTATGTGTGTAAAATGTGCGCGCGCACAACACACACACACACACACACACACATTAACGGATAGACCGTTTTTAAAACCATTTAAAAATTTGCAAGGAACATTCCTAGTCACACTCACGTGAGCGCATACTAACAGGATCACTGCTGTAAGTAAAACGACAACAAAAAACAAATTAAACAGCTCCTCACCTTTGAAAACAATCGCGACAGAGAGAAGTTTGTGTGTTTATTTGGCATCCTGAGAGGAGGGGGGGCTGAAGGGGGGCTCGCTCGCATTTACGGCCCTCTTCTTTCAGGTTGCCAAACAAACACACAAACTCTCTGCCTTACACAGACACACACACGCGCACTCAAAAACACTGCAAGCACTAAGACCCAGCAGGGGAGACGATAGGTCTCGGCTTTACAGCTCCCCTTCTCTCAGGTTGCCAAATAAACACACAAACTCTTCTCTGTCGCGACTGTTTTCAAAGGTGAGGAGCTGTTTAATTTTTGTTGTTGTTGTTGTTTTACTTTACAGTAGTAATCCTGTTAGTATGCACTCACGCAAGTGTGACTAGCGATGTTCCTTGCTATTTTTTAAACGGTTTTAAAAACGGTCTCTCCGTTAATGTGTGTGTGTGTGTGTGTGTGTGCGCGCACACGCACATCCACACACACACACACACAGCGCGTGTGTGTATTCACCCAGCAGGAGAGACGATTACCTACAATTCTGCTGCAAGAGAGAGAAAAACCGTTGGCTCACTTGTGATGACGTAACGCTCGTTGTTAAAACAAGAAGCGCATGCGTGAAACATGATACTCGGTGCTCGTTGACTAAGATAATGCTCGTTTTTCAAGTAAAAATGTATTAAAAATTGTTGCTCGTCTTGCGGAACACTCGTAAACCGCATTACTCGTAATCCGAGGTTCCACTGTATATATATATATATATATATATATATATATATTTAAATAATCGAATTAACGTTTCAGAGTAGCCTATATAATTTGTCTTGTCATCACACAGACACACGTACACACACGAACAAGTAAAACATGAAATCGCGTAAAACCAAATGAAACTATGGCAAAAATATATAAGCAGTAAAAATTACAGTAGTATCCTGTAGGTGATCCTGCGATAACAGGCGCTGACTCTCTGGAACTGTTTAGTTCTGTTAGTATTGTGTTCAGGTGTGAATGTTTATGGGTCTCTGCTGCCGCATCTATTCACCGTAGTGATAAGTGATTAATGTCCCATCAGATCTTTGATGGGGGACGTTATGCTGGTTAAATGACTAAAGACATACTGATCCGTATGAACAGATATTTGTTCCAGATATTATGCGTTATTAATCGATTTTCGAAAAAAACATCAGCGAAAACATCAAAAATATAACGAAAACAAACTCAAGCAGAAGTTAAAATTCAAGCTTTACTGTGCAGTAAAATATTATCTACCAGTGTATTAAACGGAAATAGATAAAAACACCATAATGTAAAATACTGTACATAGCCCGCATTTGTATTCCGTACCTATAACGACTGGTATAGATAAATTACAGATGTTACCGTCTTTAAGTATTATTAAGGATGTCGTGAAAAATATTGCAATAAGTAGTTTTATTAATTAATTTAATCATTAATTAAAATAGCATAAGCATCATGGATTGTGTATTGAGTGATTTAAATCTGTTTTATGAATCGTTTTTTATTCCTCTTTTTTACCACATCATCTTTTTATAAAACTATGTTGACGTTAGTTATGTTATATATTAAATATAGTAACCGGCTGCTTGGACACTGCAGTTAACTGAAGCAGTCAATGCTCCATCTGGCGGAATTATACAGCATTGCAACTATCTTTTTAGAAAGCGCATGGGGGCGTTTATGGGGTGGGGCATCGTTAACTACGTCATCGCGGGGGATCACATTCCGTGCACGGATCGATCATGGTCCTGTCACGGTCCTGTCATGGACCTATCATGCTCCAAGCGGCTGTTTGACGTGGCTCCCACTGTAGTAAGCTATCTGGAGGATTTGTAGGCTAACACTGTGCAAATGCTCAAATTATTGCAGTCAGACTTAAAAACATTTAATAGTAGTTAATTTCCCGCAAACAGAGAAATAGGAGACTGTTGTTTTAGAGTGGATTGGAGAAAAGAGAGCTGTTCATTTACTATAAAAAAAATAACAAAATAATAAAATATATAAAAAAACATAATATGATCTGTTCTATAGCCCATCTGCTTTAACCTAGTTTTATTTATTATTCATAAGACAACCTTTCAGTTTTGTAAATATTCTAGTTATAGTCTGTTAAGTCTTACTATTAGACTAAACAGTCTAGTTATAGTCTCTAGTCTTAAGAGCTATACCAGCAGGAGCTTAGTCTTCAAGTGGGAGACCCAAGTTGGACAGGTCTGAAGGTAGAGGCCTGACAAAGTGCATTCCACTTCTCCAGGCTTCTGATGCAGCTAACAACACAATTCAGCAAGGATAATACTGTTTCTATAAGCACAGGGGAAAAACAGTGCTCAAACATAATGCGTACACATGATGCCCCCTTCACATTTCTGACTGCCCCCCCATACAGTGGTTACCCAATCGGAATGGTTATTACTGTCGCACTCACCGCCTTTTAAAGATGACAGCGGGCAAAATAAATCAGTTGCATTTCAAAGTCATTCATGAAATAGCCGCCAGGTGGCGCAAAGTGACATTTTCACTCGTTGCAGTAAATACAATGGTGATGGTAATTTCCACATGAGTACTTTACACAACAAAAAAAATCTGAACCAAAGCTATTGATATGTACTGTACAATAATGAGTAAAAAAAAAAAAAAAAAAACGTTGTTTAGATCAAGTTCACTAGCTGACAATTTGATTTGTACAGAGTATAAACTATAGCTATATATAGCGTATCTCTTTATCTGTTTATTGTTATTTAAGTTCTGGATTATTTCAGGTACTTTAAACACATTGTTGTGCTGCTCATGTTGGGTCATATGAGATTTAGTTTACAAATAAACACCTGGTTGGGGTATTTTGACCCAACAACTGGTTTATTCATTATTCTTTCGTTTCTCCAAATGGCAGCCTGCGAAATGTTCGAAATATTACTGTTATTGTGTTACAGGTGTAGTTTTAAGAGTTGTTTAGGCAAGAATGCGTGTATATACAGCTCAAAACCTCCATCAGTTATTAAAGATAGCGTCTATTTAGAAAAAATGCCCCAGTGATTTCGGAGCTTCAGGAAATCTCCCGGCGCTCTGCGCATAACACCGGGCCAACTCATGTCGGAAAGAATTTATAAACGTTTTCTAAACGTGGGCTATTGTTTTTTACTTATAATATTTGTTAATTTAAATGAGGTTTGGGCACAGGGCTTCGATTCGGCATCGTAATCCTCCTCTTTCATTTACTCCGTAGTCTAAATCAGCGCTCAGCCGCATGCATGAAGTTTTCCAGAGCGCACCGGCAGAAGTAGACTAATGATTATGAATACGCGGGAAAACAGCAAGCAGACTGACTCTGACCATTTAAAAAAAACGTTCGCGTTCATTTTCTGACGCGCCCAAGTTCACCAAAAACAATACAAAACAGCGCACTTTAAAACACTTACAAAATCATAACGTTTTTTTCGTTATTATGAGTGCGCTTAAATAAAAGTTGAGTCTTATAAAGGCATGTAGTCTTATATAGTTTTATTATATAGTTTTTGCACATTAATCTGAGTCCTCATCTATTACATTTTTGAGGACGATTGTTTTTTCAGCCTGTCACGGCCTGCGCCCAAATCAATATCGCTCCTCGCTCACTAGTTAGGCGGCCTCCCCTTCAGATATGCGAAGGAGTGGGGCCGCGGAACTAGGCACGGCTGGTGAGCTCTCCCTGCTAATGATCCCAGGCTTGTACCCCGCGCTAAAAAAAACACTCAGGGTTTGTTGGGTTACAGTGGATTTTACTACGCAGTGTGAGTGTGACGCGCGCAACAACGCAGAAGTGCGGCATGCAATCGGGGCAAATTGAATGCGCCCCAGGGACTTCAAAGAAGCGAGAGATGGAAGGGGCCAGTCCAGCCATCCGCGGAGAGCAGAGTCAGCGCGAGCGGACGGAGGCAGGAGCTGCTTTCCTCGCGGGCCCACGCTGCCACTTTGTCTGCTGCTCACTGCTCACCAGCCTGTGCCCGCATGCCAACCAAACCTGCACGTGCACATTCCTTCCTTTCCATACTCACTCCCTTAACACTTTCCTTCCTATTTTTTCCCATAAGACCTCGCCTCGAGTCAGTGCTTCATGGAGCCGCCCGTCCACTTAGGGTCGAGTAATTATGGAGTGATATCCCGGACAATATTCAAAAGGAATTGCAAATTACATTTGCAATTGCGTTTCCCATATGTGGACGCACAAAGTGTGCCATAATTCAAATGCAATTGCAAACTTTGCATTACCGTTTGCTGTTTCGCCTTCGTGAACGCACACTGACTGCCAAATTTCAAATGAAAAAGAAAAGTCCATTTGCATTTGTATTTCCCATGTCTTACAAGTCATGAGCCTGTCATATTTAAATAGCAAAATCAATGACCACGTTTGCTTTTTCACTTTCTCTGCGTCGCGCGTCAAGCCGGCCAAAATTCAAACGCAATCGCTAATCCATTTGCAATTGCATTTCCAACACGTTACACAGAAACCTGTCAATCAGCGTCAGGGGCGGGTCTATACTGTGGGGCGGGATTGTGTGGGGAGTGACGTCACTCGCAGTCGCCGACCAAGAGGGGGGAATTTGAGCAATGGAGGTGAACCGAGATTATCTCATTTGTTTATCAAGAAATAAACACACAAAAATGACAAATCGCATATTTTCTTACTCTGGAGTGGACAGAGAAGCTACTACAAATAAATATATATTTTTTAGATCTTCTCCTGTTACAGCCTGCTGGAGCTAAATCTTTACCGGCGCTTTATAGAGATAGTCACTAAGGGACCGTCTAAAAAGTGCATGACCAAGACCCAACCGTTTATTTACAGAAGAATACACAAGATTACAGAGAAATACCTCACAGGACATCAAACATATTACACTGTCAGGCTACAGTATGGATTATTTGTTTATTTATTTGTTTAATTAATTAATAATTACTTTAATGTACATTTTAAAATAAATGATTACACCGACAATTCTTGTGGCAATAAAACAGATAATTTGTTAAATGAGAGTTAGGGTGTTTTTTATTATTAAAATAATAATAATAATTGTAAAGATATGTATAAAAAAGAATGCACTTTGGTACAGTCTATTATGAATTACAAAAAACGACAATTAAATCAACCAAATTCAATAAACATTTGCTATAGAAATTTAGCATTTAGAAAATGTAAAACCAACTGTACTATAATGCAGTCTATCCTCGCTAATAACTACAACCCTTCCCTTTGCAATATTTAGTTTGATATTACTTCAGTAAATTTTTTTTGTCATTTAAAAAAAAAAAAAATGAAATCAAACTGAAACTGATAAAGTGGATTATAGTACAACTGTTTTTTTTTTTTTCATGTCTAAACCACATAACGAAAAAGCTATTGAAGTGTTTTTTAGGGTTATGCGCTAAAATGCCTCCCTGCCACGGATTACCCCCCCCCCCCCCCTAAATAACCTCTATCAAATTTTATATTAGAACATAAATTAATAGATTTATGATTTACAAATTGCACCAAACCAATTTGATTATAAAATAAGCAATATAAAAAAGAAATGTTGTATAGGGAAAATATATATAAATTATATATATATATATATATATATATATATATATATATATATATTTTTTTATATATATATATTGCTTATTTATAATAAAAATCACTGTGTAATTTTTCATCATAAACAATATTTATTTAGTGTAAACATTTTTGTATTACATGACAAACCCCACACGTGACGTCAATCCCCACACAATCCTGATTGACAGGTTTCTGTGTAACGTGTTGGAAATGCAATTGCAAATAGATAAGCGATTGCGTTTGAATTTTGGCCGGCTTGACGCGCGACGCAGAGAAAGTGAAAAAGCAAACGTGGTCATTGATTTTGCTATTTAAATATGACAGGCTCATGACTTGTAAGACATGGAAAATACAAATGCAAATGGACTTTTCTTTTTCATTTGAAATTTGGCAGTCAGTGTGCGTTCACGAAGGCGAAACAGCAAACGGTAATGCAAAGTTTGTGTGAATCAGCTGTTTTCACCTATACATTCAGAGGAACTGTAATTCACCTCTCCACACTTTAAAAACCTCTTGAATCTGAGGCTCTTCTTGAAGACTTTCAGTGATTAAGGCCTCTTTCTAAATTTGTGTAAATTTTAATCCTCTGGATTCAAGATTCTAAAGTTGACATTGTTACCGTTTTTAATCCTTGCAATGGAAGAAATTGAGATTTTTCTTATGATAGAATGAATTGCATTGTTTTTAATCACTCTATACATAATAATATTCTTTGGTATTTTTATTAATAAAAACGGTTATGTAGCTATCTTGGTTTATTAATCCTCGGGTCTGGTTTAGGTTTAGTATCCAGTGTGCACCGTTTGTATATCTGTTATTTTACAACTATATCATAACACTCAGAAAGACCTTTTATTTAGGGTTAAGTGACTGATGGGCCTAACATTTTTCAGCTGAGCCTCTATTTCACTGAATAATTTTTATGAGTATGTAAGACCTCTTGACACCCTGATGCAGGATTATTTTTTATAATCTAAATAAAAATACTTTTCTAAACGTGGGCTATTGTTATTAACTTGCAATATTTGTTAATTTAATTTAAATAGGGTTTGGTCTCCGGAATGTTGAGCATCGTGATTCTCCTCTTTACTTTCCTATGTAGAATCAGCGCTTAATCACATGCATAAAGTTTTGTAAATTTATTTAATGTTTAACTTGTATTTCATAAGGTTTTGCCAGCGGTGGTACAGGGCAACGGGGGTCATTATTTACTATTAAAGAAAATTATGATGATCTGTCACAGCGTGCGCCTGTGATAGGCGTGCGCCCAAATCTACTATCGCTACTCGCTCACTCCGTAGGCTCCCTGAAAATCCTATTCAAGTCGGCGGGCGATAATTAACGTTAATATGATCTCAGGCTTGCTCCGCATTATAAAAGCAAGGTGCGAAGTTTAGTCCGAGGTCCCGGAAGTACATGATGTGGTGGAGAATAGGAGAACTAACTTTTGCGTCAGCGAGGACTCGTGCCGGCCATCGACAGCGGAAGAAGCGCCGTCACGGAGGAGCGTGCAGGAGTGCTGCCTCCGCGTCTCCGTTCCACTTATCGTCAGCTGTGTGCCCGCATGCCAGTGTGGCACAGCCCGCGGAACTGCACATGCACAACCTTTATCTCTTTCCCTTTTTTTTTATTCTCCCTCCTTCAACCCTTTTCTTCCCCATTTTACCTAAATAAATTACTGCGATTACCCCTTTTCCCGTAAGACCTCGCCTCGTGTTCGTGCTATATGGTGCTGCCCGTGCAACATGGCTCGAACCTATTACAAGTCGTTATAACGGTGCGTTATAACAGTCTACTGCATTTCATTCTTATAATAACGCAAAAACACAAGCAGGGCTGAATGACCGACATCAACTGACGCAGTAGAACATCCTGACAATGTTATAATTTTATGGTCATTTATTTCAGTTCATAAATCTACTACAAATATAAGGAACACAAGATATAAGATAACACAGAACCCTACACGCGTCTTTTCTAATTACACGTGATAAAATCTAAAGGCTCACTGTATTAACATTTATTTTGTGTAAATTTGATCCAAATAAGATTGAATTTAATTTGAATTCTAAATTTGTACTGTAATTTTAGTTCTGTGATTATAAATTAGTTTAACTACAACATTTCACTTGATCTTAACCACTACTACGTGCAGCTCTAATCCTTGAGAGAATGAACTAAGGCCTGAGGCATGAGTCTATAGTTATATAGCGTCACTCAGCGGTAAAAGCCAGCAAACGCACAAACCCAAATGCTCCCGCCGAGCGCCGCGACGGTAGAACCAACATTCCGATTGAGTAACCACTGTATGTGCCTGTCTAGAACCGGCCCTGGCTGTGAGAGCTTATGACAGACACGGGAAGACATTTCCGTTTGGAGATAGCGTGGGATTATTAATTAAGAAACCAAAAAAAAAATGAAAACACAAAATAACCAGAGCTCCGCCGTCTACGCGAGAACGGACGGGATTCTGGAAACTAAAACAAAAATCTGAACAGTTTATGTGCGGCTCTGCCCCTCGCGCATAAACCATATCCACAAATACTTCAACAAAATACACTTATCATGAATCGCATTTTATATGAATGTTACATATGAGACGCACACACAAACACATACTTATATAATATATTCAAATACAAACACATACTGTATACACATAAAAAACATAATATATTTAGTAAATTTGTGAATTACACACAAAGTAATTTTAAAGTCTGATTTGCACCTCGCGGGAAAACACACGCAGTCTTAATGGCGACATCTGTACTGAACTATTTTCTTTAGCAGATTACAAAATCTGAAAATGATCAATACCCAGTGGTGGATGAAGTACATGAATCCTGTACTTGAGTAAAAGCAGAGATCCCCTGGGTAAAATATTACTTTAGTAAAAGTCCTTCATTTACATTTCTACTTGTGAAAAAGTAAAGAATTTTTTACCTTAAAATGTACTTAAGTATCAAATTAAAAGTCCTGTGATTTATTATGGCTTTATTGTTATTTTATTACTTTTGTGATCAGACACTCGCTTAAATTACTTGTTGAAACGGCCTTTGTGTCACTCTGGGCACAGATCTGTTAATACAGTGTGTTCAGAAAGTCTCTCCACAGCGGACACGTAGTAGTAGTGTGTTGACGCGCTCTTGTTTGGCTCCACCAGTCTGTTGTACGTATCCGAGGAGTTCTTTCCTTTACATCGGCCGTGTATTTTTGTGTGAAAATGTTAACCATCGAAGAACGTGTTTTTGTAGTGGAGCGCGTTTTTAAAGCTGGAGATAAATACTCAGATTTAGTTTGTGGGAAATTTCAAGCAGCTTTTCCAGACACAAGAATACGACATCGCGACCCTGTGTGAGATTTAATAATAAATACATGAGTGAGAATAATAATGAGTTTCATTAAACCAATATTTTCCCATAAACTTCTCTCCTTGGCCACAGTGGAGGGACTTTTTAAACGCACTGTATAAGGTCATAAAATATTCTGACACTGATGTCAATTAACGTTATCTTGAATAAGCCACATGCAGGTGAGTCATACTGAGATGGAGATAAATACTCAGATTTAGTGAGCTGAATGGGCGGCGCGTTGTCATGAAGACTTTTGTTCGCCCGGGTGACCATTTTGGTTTTGACCCTCTAGTGGCATCATGTGGAACTACACTGCGGGTTTTTAAACAAGAAGAAACGTTCACAAACACACCCATTTCCAGAGACATGATTTGGGCAAATATGGATTATATCACAGGAGTCATAATAAAAGTCAAGACATCAGTTGAACACGTGTGGGTCACACCACGTCACCATGAGCTAACTCATCATCTTTTTACTTTATAATTAATAGTTTATTTTACGTTTCTAAGAGTGAAAATCCATCACATTAACAGTCATTACCTTTAAATTACTGTCCCTTTATAATCTTAAGTATTAAAAATGATTCATAATTTAAAATGTATTTTTTCTTTGTATTGAAATAATATTGAATTGAGACATCAAAATCACGTTTAGTATTTAATAAATTGTACAGTTGAGTTTTGTATTATAACCCTAATGGTTATGTTTTTTAGTTCTCACCCAGTCATATGAGTCTGGTAAAAACAGAAGAATGTGTGTATGAAGAGCACAAACCACAGTTTAATATAGTAGTTTATAATACTACTTTAGTCATTTCTATATCTTTCCTTTCTCTGTTGGACTAAACAGTATTTTCTCTCTACAGACTGTGTGAGAGTGTAAGTGTGAAATCCTGCACTGATGTGGTTTCAGCTCTCTGTACAAATCCATCACACATCAGAGAGCTGGATCTGAGTTGGTGTGAACTAGGAGACTCAGGAGTGGAGAAGCTCTGTGATCTACTGAAGAAACACGAGTGTAAACTGGAGACACTGCGGTGAGTAACTCAGTGATGTGATGAAACAGCTTTAATAACATGCAGTAACAATTACAAAGCTCTCGTCAGCACTAACAAGTAATGTCTAACTAACTTGTCTAACCTGCTGTTTAGATCTGATTTATTATCAGTAATAAAGAGTAAATAAGAATTTATTTGAGGAGGATGTGGGATTAGGAACAACTAGTGAGAGGTAGACACTCACTAAAGGACACCAGAAAAACTTCCACACAGGACGTCTCAGGACCGGCCAAATTTGTTGTGTTAGATCTTAAGATGTCCACAGAGAGACATATTTTCCATGGACAGATCAGAACCTCACAAGGACATTTAGATTACATTCAGAATTAGTTAGAAAGACATTTATTTCTAGATGTATATTGGACATTCAGGTTAGAATTTCTTTTTGTCCTGTGTAGGGCAATTATTGAATTGTAGCTATCAGTAATTTAGAGAACTCTTAATGTGGACATTAAATTTATACATAAACACCAATATTTACTAAAATAATGACAAATGCATTTATTTTAAGCATTGCTGTTCCAACATTCATGACCAATTACTTTAAACAGGTTCAGAGCTATTTGAAGTGGTACACACATCTTGAGCAAATAAACACAATTCAAAAATAAAATAATAAAAAAATATATATAATAAATATAATAGTACATTACTAAATCCTACAGATGTCGCCATTAAAAACGCACGTTTCGAGAAAAGGGATCCCGCGACTTGCCGCGGCTGTGAGCGGCAAGCTGTGAAAATGCCCTTCATTACCTGTAGGGGGCAGTCATGTTTCAGTCTGAAGTACTGCGTGTCTAATAAAGCCGAAAATGTGTTATGTCTCTTTGGCGCCCGTTGACATCAAGCGACAGAGTGTCGAGTTCAAACTGTAAATACTGATATGTATTTATTCTTCATTTTCTTCTCCTTCAATGATGGTACTTCTTTAACTGCGCTTTCTCCATTCAGTATTATTATTATTATTAATATTAGTCGTAGTGCTCCGAATATATTATTGTTATTATTCTTATTATTATTGTAACGCACCCGCGTGTGTGTGCAAAAAGACGAAGTACAACTAATAATACAAAAATGTATGATATGTTAGCCTAAAACAATATTGTTTTATTGTGTTCATGCGCTTTAAATATACACTAAACAATAAGCACTGCCTTGTGCAAAGTGAAAGTGAGTTGCGTGTGCGGCTTTTTGATCAAAAGGCTGATAAACGCGTGTGCAGATAAGAGCAGATTTATCGATAAAACTACAGACATGAAATGAAACAAACACAAAAATATGTACTACTCTCTGAATACAACGCGACAGCACGCAGAATCCCCGGGCTTTGACTGCGCTTCGTCCATTCATTAGTAAAAATACTGGGTTTCTGTGAACTCATCGTTGGGTTGTTTATGCTGGGTCAAAATTCTGTGTTATTTCGGGTCCTTTAATCACACTGTTAGGTTGCTTTTGCTATGATTACTAAAAGTGCTGCATGATTAAACTCAATGCAAAAAAGGGAAAAAGGAACTTCTTTGTTTCCTCCCTTTTGTTCCAGTGTTTATGCAGTAACCCATGGGTGAACATGATGATTTAAGAATTCAATTAAACACGAATATATAAGTGGCATTTTAATTCAAATCCAACATTTAAATGGTTAGTGATTGGTGCGTGGGCGTCACCTCGCACGTTCTGTAATATTCCATTGTCATTCATATTGCCGTTGTTTTAGAGCCCTTTACTAAAGCATTCTCTGGTTAGTAAGTAAGTAAGCAAATAAAAGAGAAATGAATAAATAGCTTTAAATGGTACTTCAGCGTAGTAAAAGTACCCAAGCATGAGTTTATATATAATGAAAATATTAAATAATAAATGTTTAAATAAATTCTTAACATTTTAATTGTTAGTGCTTGTTGCAGACATTTAGAACAGGGGTAGCTTAGTGGTTAAGGCATTGGACTATGGTTCGGACGATCCCAGGTTCAAACCCCACAACCACCAAGTTGCCACTGTTGGGCCCTTGAGCAAGGTCAGCTGCTCAGATGTGTAATGACATAAAAAATCTTCTGACACAGTGCTTGCTCCTAAGGACTATACTCGACAAGAATATAGAGAATAAGAATCATGTTTATAATAAGATAATTAATTAAATAATAAAATTATATCAAATAAGAACTTTATCTAAAAGCCAGACCGACCAAATTTCTCATTCACTGCTAAAGTAGTTAAATATGCTGTAGATACGTAGGTTACATTTTAAAAGTACAATCGCAAGTAAATTACAAACTGGATGTAATGTTGTAAAATATAAATAAAACAGTATTAGACACAAAAATATGATATGGTAGTATATAAAATAAAAAAGCTCAACGAGTGCTCAAATGTAAAGCAAACGCAATTATTAATTTATTGTGTATATTTAACTTCATTCAGCCGTTTAAGTTATATGAAAAATAACGTTCCTACCAGCCCACTATTATTTTCTGTTCAAATTTAAAGATGCCCGCGCGTGTGTGCAAAAAGACAAATACAAAGAATACAAAAGTGTATAATCTTTAATAAAGTTAGCTAAATATTGTTTCCAATGCTGAACCAAACATGATTTTGTTTTAGTCTATTCGCTGAATACAACGCGACAGCGTGCTCCGAGGTGACACCCAGACCCCCCAGTTACTGTAATCCCTCTTCTCACCTTTCATTCACAATAGATGTGAAGTTATCAAACCGTTTTCGCTTATGGGGGAATTTACGGGTTTAAAATGATTTAACAAGACCAAGCAGACGTCTCTGCCTAAAATGTATTTCGCCAGCAAAACTTAAAAATATTCTACAGTAGGTGGACAACCAGAATGGTTATTACCGTCGAACTCACTGCCGTGGGAAAACGGCAGCAGCCAAAATAAATCAGTTGCATTGGTGGCGCAAAGTGACATTTTTCACTCTACGCAGTTTTAAATAGAATTAAGTCATAAAAAAAGTTTTAACAATATGTTGTATCGAAGAAATACTACAGTGATTGTAATTTTCACATCTGGGAACTTTATACAACAAAAATGAAAAATCTGAACCAGAGATATTGATATTTATTGTATAATAATAAGTCAAAAAAACAAACATTAGTTAAATGTTGTTTGGACAGAATATCAAGTTTACTAGCTGATCATTTTATTTGTACAAAGAATAAACTGTTATATAGCCTATCTCTGTTTGTATCTGTTTATTGTTATTTTAAAAAATGTATTAAAAAATACATTAAACTTTAAATATAGAAATAACTGGTAAAATAGCCTTTCAGAATAAAACACTACAATAACACAAAAAAGACGCACACAGTGGATTTTACTACGCTCTGTGTATGCAACGCGCGTGCAACAACGCGGAAGTGCGGCATGCAAGTGGGGCAAATGGAACGCGCCCCGGGGACTTCAAAGGAGCGAGAGGTGGGAGGGGCCGGTCCGGCCATCCGCGGAGAGCAGAGTCAGCGCGAGCGGACGAATGGCCATTGCACTCACACCGCGTAGTAAAATCCACTGTAACCCAACAAACCCTAAGTATTTTATAGCGCGGGGTGCAAGCCCGGGATTATAATAAGCCGTGCCTTTATTCCGTCATGTCATGTGGGCATTATAAGATTTGTATTGAAAACTTCTAACTAAAAAGTGGCAGCTGGCACGCCTAAAAATAGATGCAGGTTATTTTTTTAATAGTCTAAATAAAAACCCTCCGCTTTAATTTTCTAAAGTCTAATCGGCGCTCAACCGCACGCATAGTTTTCCCGAGCGCGATGAATTTTTTTGTGCTAAATATTAATTATGCAGTATAATAATTCCTATTAATCCTGGGTTGTTCTTTTAGTGTCACTATAGTGCTTTACAATGCCAGACAACATTCAAATACAAATTATCCACCCTCCCCAGGTGTGAATCGGCTGTTCTCACCTATACATTCAGAGAAACTGAAATGCACTTCTCCCCACTTTAAAAACCTCTTGAATCTGAGGCTGACTTTCAGTGATTTAAATTTGTGTAATTTTAATCTTCTGGATTCTAGATTCTAAAGTTAACATTGTTGCCTTTTTAATCCTTGGAATGGAAGAACTTGAGATTTTCCTTATAATAGCATAAACTGCATTGTTTTTAATCAGTCCATACACAATAATCTTCTTAGTTTTTTTTTATTAAAAAAACAGGTATGGGGGCTATCTTGTTTTATTAATCCTTGTGCCTGGTTTAGGTTTGGTATTTGTGCGCATCTGTTATATTACAACTAAATACCTTTTATTGGGGGTTAAGTGACTGATGTGCCTAACATTTTTCAGCTGAGCCTTTGTTTCACTGAATAATCAACCACCGCGACACCCCTCTCTCTCTCACACACACACACACACACAGAGCCGACCAAATCATTAGCACCTCCCTCCCCCAAACAGCACAGACATTTACTTTCTATCCATTTACTTACACCTGAACTGAGTTGTTTGAGTAACATGGGTCGAACCCGTTACAAATCATAACAGTCTACTGCATTTCATTCTTATAATAACGCAAAAACACAAGCGGGGCTGAAAGACCGACATCTGCTGACGCAGTAGAACGTCCTAACACTGTTTTAATTTTATGGTCATTTATTTCAGTTAATAAATCTACTATAAATTTAAAGAACACAAGAAATAAGATGACACAAATCCATACACACTTTTTTTCTAATTACAAATGATAAAATTAAAAGGCTCACTGTGTTAACATTTATTGTGCTTAAATTTTATCCTAATAATTTTTGATTTAATTTGAATTCTAGAACAGTGGCAGCTGGAACACCTAAAATAGATGCAGGATTATTTTTTATAATCTAAATAAAAATGCTTTTTAACACGTGGGCTATTGTTATTTACTTGCAATATTTGTTAATTTAATTTAAATGGGGTTTGGTCTCCGGAATGTTGAGCATCATGATCCTCTTCTTTACTTTCCTACGTAGAATCAGCGCTTAATCGCACGCATAAAGTTTTGTAAATTCGTTTAATGTTTAATAGTAAATAATGACCCCCGTTGCGCTGTACCACCGCTCGGAAAACCTTATGAAATACAAGTTAAAGACAATTATGATGATCTGCCACGGCTTGCGTCTGTGATAGGCGTGCACCCAAATCTACTATCGCTACTCGCTCACTCCGTAGGCTACCTGAATAGGCAGCAAAGGGGATGGAGCCGCCTATTCGTGCCGGCTGGCGATAATTAACGTTAATATGATCTCGGGCTTGCTCCGCATTATAAAAGCAAGGCGCGGAGTTTTGTCCGAGGTCTGGGAAGTATGTGATGTGATGGAGAATATGAAAGAAGCATGTCAGTGGGGCGATGTGACGCGCCCCAGGGACTTTAAACAAGGACACTAGAATTCCGCCCTTTGATCTCCGCGCTGAGGACAGCGCAAGAAAGAGCTGCGCGAGCTCCTGCTGCATCTTTACTTCCTGCACCGTGTCCGCCTTCGCAGCCCTGCTGCCGAAGAGGAAAAGGCTGCCAGGATGTTTGTGTTAAGTTTTTATGTCAGCGAGGACTCGCGCCGGCCATCGACAGCGGGAGAAGCGTTGCCTCCGCGTGCTGAGTTCTGCCACTCTGCGCACCAACACTTATCGTCAGCTATGTGCCCGCATGCCAGTGTGGCACAGCCCCCGGAACTGCACATGCACAACCTTTATCTCATTCTTTCCATTCTCCCTTCTTTAACACTTTTCTTCCCCATTTTACCTAAATTAATTACCCTTTTCCCGTAAGACCTCGCCTCGTGTCCGTGCTTTATGGTGCCGCCCGTGCAACATGGGTCGAATCCGTTACAGATCATAACAGTCTACTGCATTTCATTCTTATAATAACGCAAAAACACAAGCGGGGCTGAATGACCAACATCAGCTGACGCAGTAGAACGTCCTGACAATGTTATAATTTTTATGGTCATTTATTTCAGTTAATAAATCTACTACAAATTTAAAGAACACAAGATATAAGACGACACAAAACCCTACACGCGTCTTTTCTAATTACACATGATAAAATCCAAAGGCTCACTGTATTAACATTTATTTTGTTTAAATTTGATCCTAATAAGATTTAATTTAATTTGAATTCTACATTTGTACTGTCATTTTAGTTCTGTGATTATAAATTTGTTTAACTACAATGTTTTACTTGATTTTATCCGCTACTACGTGCAGTTCTAAAACTCCGTGTCTCATTAATCCAGCAGAGAATGAACTAAGGCATGAGGCGTCAGTCTGTAGTTATATAGCGCCACTCAGCGGTAAAAGCCAGCAAACGCACAAAGCCAAACGGTACCGCAGAGCGCCGCGACGGTAGAACCTACATTCCGATTGAGTAACCACTGTATCGTGATCCTCGTCTTTAACCCCCTACGTAGTCTTATCAGCGCTCAGCTGCAGGCATAATGTAAAAAAATACGTTGGGGGAAAAACAGCAAGGAGACTGACTCTGACCATTGTAATAAATCACTTATACACAGAGTTTCGGTTCATTTTCTGACGCGCTCAAGTTCACTGAAAATGATACAGAATAGCGTTTGCTTTAATTATTTTACAAAATCATTAAGTTTTTTCGTCATTGTGACGCCTAAAAATAGATACAGGATTATTTTATATAGTCTAAATAAAACTGCTTTTCTAAACGTGGGCTATTGTTGTTTATCTCCTCCTCTTTAATTCCCTACAAAGTCTAATCAGCGCTCACCCGCACACATAAAGTTTTCTCGAGCGCGGAGGAATTTTGTTGTAATATTTAGTAATATTTATGCCGTATAATCAGGGGCTCTTATTCCTATTTGTCCTGTTGTTCTTTTAGTGTCACTGTGTGTGCTTTACAATGGCAGGCAACATTCAAATGCAAATTATTCACCCTCCCCAGGTGTCAATCAGCTGTTCTCACCTATACATTCAGATAAATGAAATGCACCCCTCCCCACTTTAAGACCTGGATTTTGAAGACCTGCAGTGATTCAGGCCTCTTTTTAAATTTCTGCAAATTTTATCTTCTGGATTCTAGATTCTAAAATTGACATTATTACTGTTTTACTGGAATAGAAGAAATTAAGATTTTCCTTATCATAACATAAATTGTATTGGTTGTATTCACTCTATACACAATCATTTTCTTTGGTATTTTTATAAAATATTGAAAGTTAATATTTTATAAAAAATGAAAAATAGCATAATAATCACGGGTTGTGTATAGAGGGATTAAAAACAATACAAGGCATGTTATAATGAGGAAACTTTCTATCTCTTCTATTCCAGCGATTAAAAAACGGTAACACTGTCAATTTTAGAATCTGCAGGAGCTGAGTGGTCCGAGCACAACCTCTCACAGGCGCGCTTTTCTCTGAATTGTTCACGGGGGTGGGGCTAAGAAACACGCATCTCGGTTTATTCATTTTACCACCTTTTATTTGGGGTAAAGTGACTGATGTGCCTAACTTTTTTCAGCAGAGCCTATGTTTCACTGAATAATTCACGACTTTTCATGAGTATGTAAGACCTCTTGATACCTCTCTCTCTCTCACACACACACACACACACAGCAGACCAAATCGTCATTAGCACGTCCCTCCCCCAAACAGCACAGCATTTACTTACATCTAAACTGAGTCGTTTACATAAATCACTGATCAATAGCTCATGATACATACATTTAAACAATTTATTCATACAGATGTACCTGTATTACATGGAAAGTTACAGGCTTTTTACTGAATGATTTACTCCGATAAAGAGCCGTATAAGAACTGTGGCAGCTGGCACACCTAAAAATAAATGCAGGATTATTTTTTATATGAAGTTTTCCAGAGCGCACCGGCAGAAGTAGAGTAATGATTATGAATGCGTCGGGAAAAACAGCAATGAAACTCACTCTGACCATTTTAATAATTCAGTGATAAATTAGTGATTTCTTTGGTTTCGGTTGTGCTGAATGTGATCATGTTATCTTGTCGTCTCCGCACCAGTGAACGCGCCTACAATTCACTTTTCATACGAATTACATAATCTAATAATTTGTTTTTTATTAGTTTATATAAAGGGAGATATTTCTCTTTCTATAAGTATATATTTTTCACGTCTGTGAGGCGAGTATACACAGAGTTTCGGTTCATTTTCAGAATACAGAACAGCGCACCTGTTTACTTTAATTAAAACAGGTGCACTTTCATTAAAATAATTTTTTTTTCGTCATTGTGAGCGCACCTAAATAAAAGTAGAGTCTTATAAAGGCTATGTAGCTTATATAGTTTTACTATATAGTTTTTGCACATTAATCTGACAGTGTTTAAATTTTATAGTCGTTTAGTTTCATTTATTTCAGTTAATAAATCTACTACAAATTTAAAGAACACAAAATATAAGATGACACAAGACCCTACACGTGTAGCTTTTCTAATTACACATAATAAAATCTAAAGGCTCAGTGTGTTACCGTTTATGTTGCTTAAATTCGATCCTAAAAATATTGAATTTAATTTTAATTATAAATTTGTACTGTAATGTTACTACTGTGATTATGAATTTGTTTAATTACAATGTTTCACTTGATTTTATCTGCAACTACGTGCGGCTCTAGACGAGCTGCGGCTCATTAATCCTGGAGAGAACGACCTGATGCCTGAGGCGTCAGTCTGTAGTTATATAGCGCCACTCAGCGGTAAAAGCCAGCAAACGCACAAACCCAAATGCTGTCGCCGTGCGCCGCGACGGTAAAAGTAACATACCGCTTGTCCACCTACTGTATATTTAATAAAACTGTATTGAAACAAAGTTGTGCGTTTTCCTTTTTCCGCTTCCGGGACATTGTTGTCCAAACGTTGTATGTATGTGGAAAACAGTGAAACCTAAGCACAAACAGGACGAATAAAGGAATGTACGAAACATTAACACCTTTACCGTGTTCAAATGAATAAAGAGTTACTGCATTATGTTTCAAGACATCCTTAATTTACATTTTTCTCCTAATTATATTGTTAGGGGGTGCGGTGTGGAGATCCGCACCAAGAGATGTTTTACTGATTATAAGAGCCCTGACGCAGAGATTTCGAGGGGGTCAGTAAAATAGGAGTTGTGAGCGAGGCCGGCTCTACGCATGGGCAAGACATATTACACTGTTAGGCTACAGTATGAATTATTTGTTTATTTATTTGTTTAATTAATTAATAATTATTTTAATGTAAATTTTTTCTTGTGGCAATTCTTCTTTGTCTTTCGGCTGTTTCCTTTCAGAGGTTGCCACAGCGAATCATTTGCCTCCATCTAACCCTATCCTCTGCATCCTCTTCTCTCACACCAACTAACTTCATGTCCTCTCTCACTGCATCAATAAATCTCCTCTTTGGTCTTCCTCTAGATCTCCTGCCTGGCAGTTTCAACCTCAGCATCCTTCTACCGAACCACCTCACCATCTCTCCTCTGAACATGTCCAAACCACCTCAATCTGGCCTCTCTGACTTTATCTCCAAAACATCTAACGTGGGTTGTCCCTCTGATGAACTCATTCTTGATCCTATCCATCCTTGTCACTCCCAAAGAGAACCTCAACATCTTCAGCTCTGCTACCTCCAACTCTGCCTCCTGTCTTTTCTTCAGTGCCACTGTCTCTAAGCCGTAGAGCATTGCTGGTCTCACCACTGTCCTGTACACCTTTCCTTTCATTCTCGCTGATACTCTTTTATCGCACAACACACCTGACACTTTTCTCCACCCATTCCAACCTGCCTGTACCCGCCTCTTCACCTCCTTTGAACACTCTCCATTGCTCTGGACCGTTGACCCTAAGTACTTAAAATCCTGCACCTTCTTTACCTCTGCTCCCTGTAGCCTCACCGATCCTCCTGGGTCCCTCTCATTTACACACATGTATTCTGTCTTGCTGCGGCTAACCTTCATTCCTCTGCTCTCCAGAGCATACCTCCACCTCTCCAAATTTTCCTCCACCTGTTCCCTGCTCTCGCTACAGAGCACAATGTCATCTGCAAACATCATAGTCCATGGGGACTCCTGTCTTACCTCATCTGTCATCCTGTCCATCACCAGAGCAAACAAAAAGGGGCTTAGAGCCGATCCTTGATGCAGACCCACCTCCACCTTGAACTCTTCTGTCACACCTACGTCTATTATGAGTTGCAAAAAATGACAAATAAATCAACAAAATTCAATAACTTTTTGGCTATAGAAATTTAGCATTTAGAAAATGTAAAACCAACTGTACTATAATGCACTCTATTCTCACTAATAACTACAACCCTTCCCGTTGCAATATTCAGTTTGATATTAATTCAGTTAATTTTTTTATTCATTTTTTTAAAAAAATAAAAATGAAATCAAACTGAAACTGATAGAGTGGATTATAGTACAACTGGTTTTACATGTCTAAACCACATAACGAAAAAGCTATTGAATTGTTTTTTAATGTTATGCGCTAAAATGCCTCCCTGCCACGGATTGCCACGGATCTCTCTCCCTCTCTCTCACACACACACAGCAGACCAAATCGTCATTAGCACGTCCCTCCCCCAAACAACGCAGCCATTTACTTTCTTTTCATTTACTTACATCCAAACTGAGTCGTTTACATAAATCACTGATCAATAGCTCATCATATCAATTTATTCATACAGATGTTCCTGTTTTACATGGAAATTTACAGGCTTATTACTGAATGATTTACTCTGACAGAGCCATAAGAACAGTGGCAGCTGAAACACCTAAAACAGATGCAGGATTATTTTTTATCATCTAAATAAAAATACTTTTCTAAATGTGGGCTATTGTTATTAACTTGCAATATTTGTTAATTTGATTTAAATAGGGTTTGGTCTCCGGAATGTTGAGCATCGTGATCCTCCTCTTTACTTTCCTACGTAGAATCAGCGCTTAATCACATGCGTGAAGTTTTGTAAATTCATTTAATGTTTAACTTGTATTTCATAAGGTTTTGCCAGCGGTGGTACAGTGCAACGGCGTGCGCATGTGATAGGCGTGCGCCCAAATCTACTATCGCTACTCGCTCACTCCGTAGGCTCCCTGAAAAGGCGGCAAATGGACGAAGCAGCCTATTTGTGCCGGCGGGCGATAATTAACGTTAATATGATCTCGGGCTTGCTCCGCATTATAAAAGCAAGGTGCGGAGTTTAGTCCGAGGTCCGGGAAGTACGTGATGTGGTGGAGAATAGGGCGGTGGAATGTGGGTGGCATGTGAGTGGGGCGATGTGAAACAAGGACACTGGAATTCCGCCCTTTGATCCCCGCGCTAAGGACAGCGCGAGAAAGAGCTGCGAGATTTCCCTCGGCATCTTCACTCCCGCACCGTGCCTGCCTTCGCTGCCGAAGAGGAAAAGGCTGCGAGGACATTTGCATTAACTTTTTCCGTCAGCGAGGACTCGCGCCGGCCATCGACAGCGGGAGAAGCGCCGTCACGGAGGAGCGTGCAGGAGTGCTGCCTCCGCGTGCTCAGTTCTGCCACTCCGCCCACCGCCACTTATTGTCAGCTGTGTGCCGCATGCCAGTGTGGCACAGCCCGTGGAACTGCACATGCACAACCTTTATCTCTTTCACCTTTTTTTCATTCTTCCTCCTTCAACTCTTTCCTTCCCCATTTTACCTAAATAAATTACTGCGATTACCCCTTTTCCCGTAAGACCTCGCCTCGTGTCTGTGCTTTATGGTGCTGCCCGTGCAACATGGGTCGAATCCGTTACAGATCATAACAGTCTACTGCATTTCATTCTTATAATAACGCAAAAACACAAGCGGGGCTGAATGGCCAACATCAGCTGACGCAGTAGAACATCCTAACAATGTTATAATTTTTATGGTCATTTATTTCAGTTAATAAATCTACTACAAATATAAAGAACACAAGATATAAGATGACACAAAACCCTACATGCGTCTTTTCTAATTACACGTGATAAAATCTAAAGGCTCACTGTGTTAACATTTATTTTGTGTAAATTTGATCCTAAAAAAATTTAATTTAATTTAAATTCTACATTTGTACTGTAATTTTAGTACTGTGATTATGAATTCGTTTAACTACAATGTCTCACTTGATTTTATCCGCTACTACGTGCAGCTCTAAAGGAGTCTAATTAATCCTGTAGAGACTGAACTAAGGCATGAGGCGTCAGTCTGTAGTTATATAGCGCCACTCAGTGGTATAAGCCAGCAAACGCACAAACCAAATGCTGCCGCTGATCGCCGCAACGGTAGAACCAACATTCCAATTGAGTAACCACTGTATGTGCCTGTCTAGAACCGGCCCTGGCTGTGAGAGCTTATGACAGACACGGCGTGGGATTATTAATTAAGAAACTTAAAAGGAAACCAAAGGAAACTGAAAACACAAAATAAACAGAGCTCCGCCGTCTACGCGAGAACGGACGGGATTCTGGAAACTAAGACAAAAATCTAAAGATGCTCTCAGGGCTTATGCCTTTACCGAGGATTTATAGGAAGAGAGAGTAGAGTTTGTGCTTTGTGCACTTTAAACCGAGAGCACGCGCTAAACTGCTGCGTGTCGCTCTCCCTCACTTTCTCGCCGGTGTCTTAGACAGACAGAGGCTTGGGCTTTGCCTGTGACATCTTCAGCGCGCTTTGTCTTTGACTCTGACACCTTTTACTGGTGCGAACGAATGATCACACGGAGTGTCGCGGTATCACGACCCGGCCCGTTCTGAACAGTTAATGCACATATCCACAAATACTTTAACAACATACACTTATCATGAATTGCATTTAATATGAATGTTACATATGAGACGCGCGCACAAACACATACTTATATAATATATTCACATACAAACACATACTGTATACACATAAAAACATAATATATTCAGTAAATTTGTGAATTACACTCAAAGTAATTATGAAGTCTGATTTGATTGGTACCATTAAACATTTTATTTCTATTTATTCTATGTTTTGCTGGCAAAATACATTTTAGGCATATATATATATATATATATATATATATATATATATATATATATTGTTTATTCATGTCTTTTGATGATGGCGAAACATTTTTACATTTTAAATAAGATACGTTGGCATATTGGCATCAGGAAATTGGCATAGTTAACACTATTAGATAGCCTACTATCAGGAAATTAAATTAATTTCAATACCATTTAAACCGAGGCATTGCCATGTCGTTCACTGTTTTGTCTCTGTTAAGACATTACAAAAACTATGTAAGAAACTATTTAACCCTTAGGAGTCTGACTTGCCGCCGGCGGAAAAAATGCATTTTTTTCTGGTAACCGTGAAAAGAGTTTAAAATGCTCCGTCATGATTAATCATACACATTAGTGTAGTACATCATTTGAATCTGTAAAGGGTCTACTTTTTTTCATGTATACTTACAATAACCACAAAACAATGTGCTTTTGTAAAATAAAGAAAATAAACAGGGTGCGCTTTCAGCCGTCTCAGTCTCTGCGAAAATCTTTTTGAAACACGTCACTAAAATAAACTGAAACTCCGCGAATACTGCACACACAGACATGAGACATATATCTATAGAAAGCTTAAAGGGTCTACTTTTAAATGATGCAAATCACATTGAAAACAAATATTCCCCGTTTATGTAATCCGTATGAAACCAAGGAGAGGCACTGAATTTCTGTCGCACTTCATTATCTGCTAATGACCCGCGGCAGGACACGCCCACACGCCATTCACACGGAAAACAGTCCCGGGGTAATCTACATACGAGGCCACGCCCCCCGGGCAACGGCACGAAAACACACACAGACACACCGGCTCAAAAACACTCAGATTCAGTGAGTTTTCTGCACGTTTGGAAGATGGCACGCGCTGTACAGCCGAGGAAACTCTTCAGATGATTTTGGGCAGTGAGGAGGAGTTTACATTTACCTCAGGAGAAGACTGTGTGATGGCGAACGGGAGCATTTTGAGGAGAGAACAGATCCAGCAGAGGACATTGAAGCAAACTGCTATAACAATGGGTAAGTTATTAAGTCTTATATAACTCTTATTCTGATAATATTAAACTAATATTAGTAAATATTTTCCTCACTTCAGCTAGCTCTTGTCTGTTGTGTGACACATTGGCTCCTAATGCCATTTACACAGTTTAGTGTAGCATGTAGATAACACTGCTAACAGGCTGCCTTATGGAGCAAACATGTTATTTCCCGGTGGCTAAGCTAATGTCTTATGGAGTTTACAGATGTTTATAAATGTTCTAATGTATTTCACCTCGTTTTGGATAGCTTTAGATTATGGTTGCTAATATATATTTGGATCCGTTTTGGTTAGCTTATAACACTGCTATTGGTAATGTTATTTAGCACAAACAAGCTAGCTCCAGTTAGCTAAATACTGCCATATGTAGCTAAGAGACATTATGAATTTATGAATGTTTATGAATATTTCTGTGGTGTAAATGTTCATAATGCCTTTTGTTAAGCTTGTATTTACAAATACCTGTTTAGAATGTGGTAAATATGTGTGTAAAGCATGTCAGGTGGATGGTGTTTGCTAATGCCTCAGGTGTAAATGTTTGAGATGCACTAGACTTGTCTAGTCTATTGTCCATCAACAGACACAGAGGGGCACAAAATGTATACACTTCATACCTATTAAGCGTCCATACCTATTAATTGCACATCCATTTACTATGAACAGTATAGGCTAACTTTTTTATTTATTTATTTATTTGTTTGTTTTTAGGAATGTGTCTGCATCACCCTTGCCTTTACCAGCACCTCACATCAGGACAGGTTTGCACCATTTTACCATGAATGTTGTTTGCACTTTTTATTTATTTGGAACTGTTTCTGAAATTTTTGCAAGTGAATCTTAAGTTATTCTAAATAAACCACAAACAAAGTAATATTCTGTCTTCTAATTATTTTCTTGTAACACTTTCCTATGTGTAACACTTTCACATGAAAGGAGTAATTATACAGCTCATTATGCGGTTCTTTGTCTTCTCTGGCGTGAATTACAGCATTATTCATGATCATTCACGCCTCCTCGCATACTGCCTTTCTAAACAAAAAGTGTCTTAGAAAATTTAAATGAATGTATTGTTTTCTGTAAATGAGTAAGGAAGGTGATTGTCACATCATTTTGAAGTAAAACCTCTACATTATAAGATCCAGGTCACAAAAGTCTTGTGCACAAATGTTATGAATGTGTTTTGTGGTCTTATTTCAGTGAGTTGTTTTTTTGTTGTTTTCAAAAATCACGCATAACATTTTTTTTCTCCAATTACAAACTTGTACATACATGCTGCTCATATATTATTGTTGCCCAGTTTGTGCTGAATAAAATGATATCAGACTTTAGACATTTATAAGTTTATAAGTAACTGAAAAATACACAAATGTCAGGACATGTCAGAATCTCTTCAGAGCTCCAAAACACCCTCAGACTCCTAAGGGTTAAATCACGAATTTGGGCATCTCATTTCATCATTATGAAAATAATATGAAGCACATATACACACGTTCATTATGAAATATCTGTTGTAAAAAAAAAAAAAATTCATGTTTGCTTCAGCATTGGAAACAATATTTTTTTAGACTAACTAATTATACACAATTCATCATTGTACTTGGTCTGGCTTTTAGATAAAGTCCTTCCATGCGCCATCTGGCGGATATTCAGTGAAGCACAACACAATCATTTAAATTCCCGAATGTTACTTGCGGCAAGTCGCACGCCAAATTGCGGCATCTCGCGGGAAAACACACGCAGTCTTAATTGCGACATCTGAACTGAATTATTTTCTTTAGCAGATTACAAAATCTGAAAATGATCAATACCCAGTGGTGGATGAAGTACATGAATCCTGTACTTGTTTACCCCTCTTTAAATATTACTCCAGTAAAGGTCCTTAATTTACATTTCTACTTGTGAAAAAGTAAAGAATTTCTCACCTTCAAATGTACTTGAGTATCAAAATTAAAAGTCCTGTGATTTATTATGGCTTTATTGTTATTTTATTACTTTTGTGATCAGCCACTCGCTTAAATTACTTGTTGAAATGGCCTTTGTGTCACTCTGGGCACAGATCTGTTAATACAGTGTGTTCAGAAAGTCTCTCCACAGCGGACACGTACAGTACGTAAGAACGTGTTTTTGTAGTGGAGCGCGTTTTTAAAGCTGGAGATAAAAACTCAGATTTAGTTTGTGGGAAATTTTAAGCAGCTTTTCCAGACACAAGAATACGACATCGCGACCCTGTGTGAGATTTAATAATAAATACATGAGTGAGAATAATAATGAGTTTCATTAAACCAATATTTTCCCATAAACTTCTCTCTCTGGCCACAGTGGAGGGACTTTTTAAACGCACTGTATAAGGTCATAAAATATTCTGACACTGATGTCAATTAACGTTATCTTGAATAAGCCACATGCAGGTGAGTCATTTTTATTAGGGAGATCTGAGTGAAATACCAGTAAGGAAACTTTACTCTTAAGATTTAGTTTAAACTGAACATCTCTGCACATGGCTACCAGGATTCCTCTAAGTAAAACATTTTAAACAATTTTACCAAATGATGCAGAATTCCATACCCCAAGTCGCCCACAAGTTTCACCATTTCGCGAGCTGAATGGGCGGCGCGTTGTGATGAAGAAGACACACTTCACTTTTGTTCACCCTGGTGACCATTTTGGTTTTGACTCTCTAGTGGCATCATGTGGAACTACACTGCAGGTTTTTAAACAAGAAGAAACGTTCACAAACACACCCATTTCCAGAGACATAATTTGGGCAAATATGGATTTTATCACAGGAGTTGTAATAAAAATCAAGACATTAGTTGAACACGTGTGGGTCACACCACGTCACCATGAGCTTACTCATCATCTTTTTACTTTATAATTAATAGTTTATTTTATGTTTCTAAGAGTCAAAATCCATCACATTAACAGTCATTAACTTTAAATTACTGTCCCTTTATAATTTTAAATATAAAAAATTATTAATCATTTAAAATGTTTTTTTTCTTTGTATTGAAATAACATTGAATTGAGACATTAATATCGTTTAGTATTTAATAAATTGTACAGTTGAGTTTTGTATTATAACCCTAATGGTTATGTTTTTTAGTTCTCACCCAGTCATATGAGTCTGGTAAAAACAGAAGAATGTGTGTATGAAGAGCACAAACCACAGTTTAATATAGTAGTTTATAATACTACTTTAGTCATTTCTATATCTTTCCTTTCTCTGTTGGACTAAACAGTATTTTCTCTCTGCAGACTGTGTAAGAGTGTAAGTGTGAAATCCTGCACTGATGTGGTTTCAGCTCTCTGTACAAATCCATCACACATCAGAGAGCTGGATCTGAGTGGGTGTAAACTAGGAGACTCAGGAGTGGAGAAGCTCTGTGATCTACTGAAGAAACACGAGTGTAAACTGGAGACACTGTGGTGAGTCTGTCAAAAACAGAAGAATGTATATAAGATTAAAGAACACAAACCAGAGATTTAGAAATGTGTTTGTAATATTACTCGAGCCATTTCTCTGTCTATATTTATTACAATATTATATTTTTCAAACTATATAAACCTGACTGGTTATTATAGGATTCTTATGTGATATGGATTTTTATAATGAGGGAGGGTGTGGCCTAAAGTTATTAACAGCCTCTAGCAAGGTGTGTATAACTATTAGACAGCTTCTTTACCTCAGGCAAAATGGGACAAAAAGAGATTTAATCAACACCAAAAAGTAAAACATTTAAAAATATGTCCAGAAGCACAAGGTGTCAAGACAAGTTAGAACTTTTTCAGATGTTTTATAGACATTTACATTTACATTTAGGCATTTGGCAGACGCTCTTATCCAGAGCGACTTACAAAAAGTGCTTTAATGTTTACAACATTGGATACATACTTACACTGGGTTAACTAGGTTAATAACTAAGTACCATTAGTCCAACACATCTGAAGTTTCTGTTTTTTTTATAGACAGATGAATTGAGTATGATTTATGATGGACCAGATGGACGGTCCTGTGGCTGGATCACTAATGGACACACGGCACCACTTTAAGTCAGACACTAGTAAGGTGGAGGAAGGGGACTTGTACAGGCTGCTATTATTGAGGATGAGCTAGTTTAGACCAAGTTAAAATCAACTCCCAAACCTACTGCTAGTTTCTAGAAGACATTTTCTTTAAACAGTGGTACAGGAAGAAGTCTGCATCATTGAAGTAGGACATTGCACAGAGCTCCTGATTAGTTACTGCTGATGCTGAATGCTGAGTGGTCTGAACAGACAAGAGGGGAAATGAGGTCGCTGCTGAGGATGTTACATAAAGAAGTTTCATCATGGTGCTTGATGGGTTTTGCAAATGCACTTGACAATACTGTTCTTGCTAGAACTGTTCCAGAACAGCTGACCTTCATGTCTAAAAATAACAGCCGACTGTTGTTGTTGTTAATTACTTAATTTCGGAGTTTTGAGTTTTAGTTTTGGAATAAAAAAAAACAGTATTGCACTAGAATATAGAAAATAAATCACTAAACAAAGAAAATTTAACTATAAGGTGTGTCCAAACTTTTGACTGGTTTTGTACAGATATATATTACATGTGTGTCTACATCATTATTTATCCCCTTGAAGTAAATAATATATAAAAATGTTTCTCTCTGCAGGTTAATGTGTTGCAGAATAACAGATAGACACTGTGCTGCTCTGACTGCTGCACTAAAGTTAAACTCCTCACATCTGAAATATCTGGATCTGACGTGGAATGAACTGGGAAATTCAGTCACACAACTCGAGGAATTACTGCAGCGTTCAGGAGGACGACTAGAGTAAGTAAACTTAACACACAGACAGAGTAGTGCAGAATGTGTACTTTCTGTAGAATATAATGTAGCTGTAAGAGTGAAGTGAAAGAGGAATATAAATGCTCAAATCAGCAGCATGTTGGTGATCATACTGAGAGAAGCACATAGAATATACCTTTAGGAACTGAATTAAAACACAACAGTAATTTGTCACTTCATGATAATAACTATACAGTTCTGATTTAATAGAAGTGAACTTTCATCTGATCTGTTTCTGTTCTCCACAGAAATACCACTGCAGTTATAATCTCATCTTTCAAGTTTATTTTACTTTCATGCCAGATTTCTTGTGTTTATTAAGTTTAACTAAATGTGATACGTGTGTAGTTTTAATGATAATTACAAAGAAAAAAAACACAGGGTACACAAAAAAAAAAGAAAAGTTTTTTCTGTTTCGATTTTTACAGACATAACTCTTTCTGAAGTGAAATGAAACATTCCTCTGATGGTAGAAAGGAAGCAGCGTGTACAGTAAGTTAGGAAGCAGTGTGGATCGTGATTAAACTCAGCAGCACCAGGACAGTAGTGGAACAGACACTCAACAAACCCAGAATTCAGTCTTCAGGAGGTTTATATAAGATCACAGAACAGAATTGGAGTAATGAAACCAGTAACACCAGTAATACACAGAGACTAGAGGCTAAACAGGGGCTACACAAGCTCTCCCACCTCCAGTCCATAAAACAAATAGTACTAGATAAACTTCAGAGAAACTCATCAATGTAGGACAGAAGAAGACAAAAGTGTCCTGTGTCCTGTATGTCTCCTATTTTTGTGAATTTACTGCTCACTTACTTTTTTAAATACTTCATTGTTAAGAAAGTGTTTGTTTTGGCCATGTTCTGTTTTCTGGTGATTTGTTCCACAGAGTGTCTTTTAACACTAAACCTCTTATTCAGTATGAACTGAAATAAACCTGTTTATAAAAAAGAAAACTAAAGAAGAGACTGAATCTGTTGTTAATTTATAAATTATGCTTTATATTCAGTATCCATGTAAATTGTGCTCATAAGTAAAATCTTTATTTACTCTTCAAGACTCATGTTTTTATTAATTACATAAAGTCTGTGTTCTTCACTACACTGATAACACACACATTAGTAGCACCACAAATAGATGCTGCTCTAATCCTACCAATAAATTCAACTAAATAAAAATTACACTGAGAACATTTCATTAAACTTATTCCAAATATGTACACAGGCTTCATGTGAATGAGATAAATGTACATTTTACATGAACTGTTACATTTACAATTAATTTTCACACATTCATCATGATTCCACATCAGTTTAACTGGAACAACATTGAACTCTATGGACTCACCTGACCTGAGGATCGAACCCAAGACCCTGGAGCTGTCAGGTGATAACCTTTCACTCTACCTCATTCATTCACTCATTTTCTTTACCATGTATACTAGGGATGCACCGATACCGGTATCTGGTATCGATACCAGATTTTCTAAAGTACTCATACTCATTAAAAGTCCCCCGATACCGGGGACTGATACCACGGTCTGAGAAATGTCTATGTTTGAGCGGCGTGTAAGGAGTTAATTACAGGTGCTGAGTGCTCGTCCCCAGGCCCCGGCTGCAGCTCAGAGCGACAAAACAAATTGTGCTTAGCGAAATTGTCCAGAGGAGGCTCAAAAGGGTAGCGCATTTAACACAAGTAATTTAATCAAGCACGTAAAATCCAAAAAACGACAACGAGGACAAAGAGTTTACCCACGCTTCTAAACCAACACAACCCACGCTGCAGCAAACTCTTGCAAGACGAGAGAAAATGTTTATTAATGCCCCTTGTGTTGTCCAAAGCAGCAGAGTTTACAACAAACTGAAAAAAATACTTGAGTTGCACCATTACTGTTTACATTTTTTTAATAATTATTTATTCTGTAATATGTTGCATACGACATGCTTTTCATTTTAAATAAATGTTCTTTATTCCAAACTAGTCCCTTGTTTTTTTTTTTGTTTTTTTTTTATGACTAAAGCTGTTACCTGTAAATTTAAATCATGTTTTTATTAAGTACTCAGTATCAGTAAGTACTGAAATGCAAGTACTCATTTTCCAAAAAAGTGGTATCGGTGCATCCCTAATGTATACTGTATATAGAGTCGTGGGAGACCTGGGGTCTATCCCTTGAGACTTCAGGAGACAAGGCAGGGTTCACCCTGGACAATGGTCAATCCCTCACAGGGCGCGCGCACACACACACACACACACACACACACACACACACACTGTGGGCAACTTGGGAATGACCCTTATGCAAAGAAAATATATTTCTCTCTATATTAACTGTCAATATATTGAATGATTTAGTGTTCTGATCTAAATATATTCATGATATACTGAATATTATATTGTATTAACATATTATAATATATTAAAAAATACATAAGGAATTGCCGCTTTTCATATATTGAGAAATATACAGTATATCTTAATGTATGTAATTTTATATTTAATAATATACTTCATAATATATTGAATTTGATTAATTATATCTTTCTTTATCATTTGCTTTTGCATATACAAGACCATCATGAGATTAAATTCAGATATAAATGAGATGCATGAAACACAAATGAGAAATATTATAGTTTTATTGAACATATCAAAAATCCTTAGTTAACAGCATACAGTGATGAGCCACAACAAACACCACCTGAGACCAGTCAGTGTCCATACTGTCCTCTGTCCACCACAACATTAAAACCAACAGGTTAATAATATTCAATATTACACTTAACTATTATTTTGTGAATCAAGCCCATTAGTAAAAATAAATACATAAATGAAATAAACTTAGATGTGCAAACTACAACATACAGTTTTTATTGTGTAATAATTTTTTAATTTACACAATATAACAGACACCAGCAAAATCTGCCAATTCAAGACACTAAATGATACAAAATGTCACCCAACCTGACAAAGATATTAAGTGTCACACTGCTCAACTCAAAGTATGATTTATACAGGAGTTACACAAAGTCTACAGCATTATGACAATCTTCCAGTGAAAATAATCAGTCAAAAAGGAGAAGAAAATTTTTAAAGGGAAAATTGGTTGCTTGCTGTATGTAAGGGCTACAAGAACAGGGCTGGAAAAGCTTTTTTTCTTACCGGCTACATCAGTCTTCTCTTGTGGTGGACGTCCAACACGTTTGTCCAAAGTCTGCAACTCCTGAAGCTGCTTAGTATCTAATGGAACAAAGAAAATGTATTAAAACATTTGAGATTTACCTAAACACCATTCAGGTTGAGCTGTGGGCTTGAGCTTAAGCTCGTCAGCTGCTGGTTACCTGACTGATGATGTGGTGCTGATGGAGACTCCGGAACATTCTCCAGCAGTTTCTTTCTTGAGATTGTTGTTCTCCTCGACTGTTTCTGATGTCGCATGCTTCTGTAAAGGACCCAGTTAAAGTAAAGTGTATATAATGACCAAGATAACCTTTACACAACAAAACATATTGGTCTTTATTTATAGAATAAAAATATAAGCATATATGAGTATATATAAAAATAAGCATTTCACTTCATATCATACTGTGTATGACTGTGTATGTGACAAATAAAATTTGAATTTGAATATAATTAACTGATGTTTCTAAAGTTACATGTTCTGGTAACTACTGTTAAACACTGAACACTATATAATAAAACTACTGGTTTAATAAAAACTGATCATGCAGTAACATTAACTTACTATTTTTTATTTTTATTTTTTTAAGAAAAGGAAAAAAAGCAATGTAATATGTAAAACTACGGAGCCCCTAAAGGGACATGGCATGATATGATTTTTTTTTAAATAAAACCCACCTTCACTGGCCGCTTTGTCTTCTTCATTTGATCTGCAGGCAACGTAGACGGTGCGCTACCGCCACCTAAAGGTCTGGATGAATGATACTTGGTAAAGTGTTTTTTGCTGACTTGACACCGAGGCCTGGCGAGTATCCAGGACGAAACATGACATAATCATAAATAAATAAATGTGTGAATAAATATAGAAATAAAGAAATACATAAATACAATAAGCCCTGGAAAATTGCTAAATATATTCCCAGATAGCACACGCACGTCGCGGAGACGTCTATGCGACGTCATCTTTTTCATCTGGCAGATGTCGCCGAGACATCCGTGAACGACGCTTAGCCTACGTATTTAAGACATAAATAAATTAAAACGTCCCTAATCCGCTCTTTAGACGATGTTAATCGGATACATCTGCCAAATTCCTGATTCATTTCAGATAGACGTCGTTTTATTAAAACACCCCCCTCCTATTGTTTTAATTAAATACCCTCGGTTAATTATATTTAACCATGGTTACCAGAATTCTGTGAAGGAAGGAAGCATCAGACAAACTGGATAAAACAGAGATTTTTATTTTATATTTAATAAAAACCCTGTTTTACAACAGCAGCAACTTAGAAATGAGGTCTCAATTTTAAAAAATGTACAAAACATAAAACATCACAAATAAGTATTAATCATAGAAAAAAAATTAAACACAAACAGAAATGTTTTGTACTTTAACTGACTTTTAAATATGACCGTTAGAGACGGTTGGTCAGGAAACTCCTGAAGTCAGATGCAGACAGGACACTTTTCACTCACAAACTGCTGTGAAAAAATACAGAAATAGATATTCAATTAAAATCCATGATACTTAATTTAGCAAATAAACATTATTTATACTTTGTTCCTTTCGCTTCACAACTCATGAGAACAGGCTGAAACCAGAACCGAACCGCAGATTAAGTTGGATGTACTGCCATATTCTCTGAAACGCCTTTGGAGACGGCTTATGGTGGAGAAATGAACATTCAATGCACGAGCAACAGATCTGGTTGACATTCCTGCTGTCAGCATGCCAATTGCACGCTCCCTCAATGCTTGTGGCATCTGTGGCATTTTGCTGTGAGACAAAACTGCACATTCCAGGGTGGCCTTTTATTATGGGCAGTATAAGGTACACCTGTGCACTACTCATGATGTCAGATCAGCATCTTGATGTGGCACACCTGTGAGGTGGGATGGATTATCTCAGCAAAGCAGAAGTGCTCACTATCACACATTTAGACTGATTTGTGAACAATGTTTGAGAGAAATGGTAATATTGTTTATCTGGAATGAATTTTAGATCTTTAAGTCCATCTCATGAAAAATCGGAGCAGAAACAAAGGTGTTTCGTTTATATTTTTGTTACGCCCCTTTTTCAGGACTGTGTATTTCAACAATAATGTTGTAAAAATCTAAATAACTTTACAGATATTCATTGTAAAGGGTTTAAACAAATTAATGTTTAATGTTTTTTATGCATGTTCAATTAACCATAATCAATTAATTAACATGCACCTGTGAAATGGTCGTTAAGACCTTAACAGCTTACAGAAAGTAGGCATTTAAGGTCACAGTTCTAAAAACGCAGGACACTAAAGAGACTTGTCTACCAACTGTGAAAAACACCCAAAGAAAGATGCCCAGGGTCCCTGCTCCACAGCAACTGCCCGAGTCACACCAGGAACACACAATCCCTCCATCAGTGCTCAGACTGTCCGCAATAGGCAGTCCATGAGGAGGAGATGCACTGCAGTACTTCAAGCAGCTGGTGGCCACCAGATACTGACTGGTACTTTTGATTTTGAGCCTCCCTTCATTCAGGGACACATTGGGAAACATTTTTAGTTTATGTGTTATGGTGTTGACTCTTTTAGTGTTCATACAAATATTTACACATTAAGTTTACTGAAAGTAAAAACAGTTAAAAGTCAGAGGACGTTTCTTTTTTTGCTGAGTATATAAGTGGCATTTTATTTCAAAACCAACATTTTAATGGTTAGTAATCGGTGCATGGTCGTTAACTCGCACGTTCTGTCATATTACATTGTCAAGAGCCCTTTACTAAAGCATTCGCTAGTTAGTAAATAAGCAAATAAAAGATAAATGAATAAATAGCTTTAAATGGTACTTTAGCGTAGTAAAAGTACCATAGCATTAATTTATATACAGTATAATGAAAATATAATTTATGTATTCATGTTTAATTACATTTTTAACATTTTATTGGTTAGTGATTGTGTTGCAGACATTCACACAATTTTGGGGGGAAGAGCTTGGCTTGTACAGTTGGCGCCCCGCCGTAACCAGCAGATTAAAGGAGCAGTTATCAGCAGTTATATATAGAAGTCGCTAGATGACGTCATCACGTAATTTGCATAATGCAATTCTGTCATGGCTTTCATAAAGTTACGTGACACTTATTTGAAGCTTGAAATATGGTAAGAATGTTTATTTGTATCTGACAAACCCATTTGTAACATTTCGACTTTTATCTCATAACATTGAGTTTATTCTTGTAGATTTACATTTTTTTTTATTTTTAACGTGGCACTAAAGCTCCATCGTACCGTCTTAGTTTTTAAACATAGATATATAAATATATATTACTATATATATCACCATTTTTTTCATATTTAGCAGATGTTTTTATCCGAAAGGACTTATAAATGAGGACATTTAAAGGAATTAAAATCAACAAAAGAGCAAAGACATGCAAATGCTATGCCATGTCTCAGTTAGCTTATATACAGTGCATTTAGCAAATGCTGATGATAGAATAGAAAAATAATAATACATGCTTATGGTAGGCCTCTGTTTTTATTTTTTATATATATATATATATATATATATATATATAATAGCCTAAATAAAAAAACAGGAAAGCTAGTGTTATTAGTTTAGTTTTTTTAATGTCACAATTCCTACCCTCCTCCTTTACCCGGGCTTGGGACCGGCAAAAGTGACCCAAATGAGACACTTTTGCAGAGTATTTTTTTGTTGTTGTTTGTTTGTTTTTCTGTTTCTGTTTTATCTTTATAATCTTATAATCCACTTAGAACCTTAAAACATGAACAGTTTAACCATAACATTGTAACATTTTTTAAATACCATCTACATTAACAATTTAACAGAGTAGTCCAAATTTTTTTATTTTTTCCAGACCCCCCTCAACACTAACACTAGTTAACACTAGGGGGGGGGTAGCTCCTGCGAGAGGACAGCCCTGTCTGTGAGTGCTTTGGGACGGGGGTGGGGCCGGCGGCGGCAGATGCTGTGGCAAGTTGAGAAGAGTCAGTACAGACACATCAGAGTCTCCAAAAGTCTCCAGTAACACAAGAAAAAGTCGCCAGATTTGTCGCTAGTCGCTTTTAAAAAAAATTGTCGCTAGAGGGATTTGTAAAGTCGCTAAATATAGCGACAAAGCTAAGTTGGCAACACTGCCCACAGCCCTAACAAAAGGCAGCGTTACGTAGGTTACATTTTAAAAGTACAATCGTAAGTAAATTACAAACTGCATGTAATGTTGTAAAATATGAATAAAACAGTATTAGACACAAATATATGATATGTAGTATATACAATAAAAAAGCTCAATAAGTGCTCAAATGTAAAGAAAACACAAGTATTAATTTATTGTGTATATTTAAATTCATTCAGCTGTTTAAGTTATATGAAAAGTAACGTTCCTACCAGCCCACTATTATTTTCTGTTCAAATTTAAAGATGCCTGCGTGTGTGTGCAAAAAGACGAATTTTACAAAGAATACAAAAGTGTATAATTTGTATATGTATATGTATATATTAATACTGAAGCAAACATGATTTTGTTTTAGTCTATTCATTGAATACAACACGACAGCGCACTCTGTAAAGCCTCTGGTCACCTTTATGATAGGTGTGAAGTTATCAAACCGGTTTAGCTGCTGTGGGAATTCGCAGAATTGGGGGTTTTAAAACAAATTAACAAGAGCAGACATCTCTGCCTAAAATGTATTTCGCCAGCAAAACATAAACATAAATAGAAAACTTAACATAAGTAGATATAAAAATTTTAATGGTAACAATTAAATCAGAATTCATGGTTGGATTTGATACATTGAGTGTAATTCATAAATTTAGCATAGTAAAAGTACCCTAGTGTAACCAGAATCCGATCAACCACTTTGTCCATATGGAAGAAAACTAATAATCTCAAGGGTCTCAGGATCACAGCTGTTAATGCAATAGCTATGTCCGGGTAGCGTGATCTATGCAAGCTAGTTACCTTATGCATCACACCGTTAGTTAACTACTACATAGGCCGTTAGAGTTTACTGAACCCATTCAGAGAAAACGACTCGTAACCCGTCATCATAAAATAAAGCACTTTTTAATAAAAGAAAATAAATGTATTTGGAAAAAAATAATAAAATTTGGAACAAAGGATTAGATAATAAAAAAATAGATTAAGAAAAAATAGTAAGGTGCACCTTAAAAAAAAATGTCTCTTCAAGTTGTGCTTCCTCACAATACTGGGAAGGTCTTACTTGTGAACTTGTGAATGCGGAAGGCATTTCAGTGTAGACGGAAGGCATTTCAGTGTAGACGGACTTGTCGCTTCATTCTCCCTGAATGGTAGTACTGGTTTGTATCATCACTGCTCAATCACATGGCGTATTCAGAACTATCCACATAATGTCTAAATATTTCAGCGGCAGAAAACGCAGGTGATGATTTGCAAAAAGAAAATTGAAGCACGGAATCTGTGGCTAATATGTCGGATCATACAACAGAAACAAATACTGTTTTGTGAAATGTGTTTCCTCGCCTTCGCTAATATGAACAATAACTAACTTATCGGAATCCCACGGGACAAACATTGTTCCGACCCTCCATATCCCCCACTTTTGTGGTGATAAATAAATCACTCGTTGTCTTCTAAACTGTCCATTAACGGTGTGCTGCCTTTCTTATAGTTTTATCAGGACTTTTATCCTGAAGTAATTGTTTTAGGAAAACTGCCCCCTAGTGACTATTTAGCCATTTTGTTTAGTTAAAAAGTAAGCAGTAGTAAGAGCACATGGCTGGGTAGATGGTGCATCTAAGTTTCTTTTTTACACTGTTCCTGAGACACTATTTGTCTGTAAGTGACTAAAAGTTATGTTAATGTTAAGAAAGTGTCATTGTTGCTTTAGACATGAACAATTTACCTGGCAGTAGTTTCTGTTGTGTTTAGCTTGTTATGCTTATATTGATGTCTGTTTGTTATGTATTTTCAGTTTAAAATTACAAAAAAAAGAAAAGGAAATTTCAATAAAATACAAGAAAAGTTACGACTTGAAGAATTATTGGCGTTTCATCTCTCATGTTAGCTTGCTGTCTAGCTTTGCACAGTAACGCATTGTGAGGACAGTAAAAACGGTCTATTTAAGAAACGCTATTACTAATCAGGGAGAATGAAGTTCATATACATTGAAATTACTACTCCCTACACCCTACACCCTACTCCCTGCGCAGGAAATGTCTGAAAAGGGAACTTCACTCTACAAAATTCCACCATTCAGAACACCATGCAACGTCACTTCCTCCTTGCGTTACCATGGTAACACAAGCACCTCGGATACCTGTCGCTGCTGCTGTGGAAATTTCACGCTACGGACATTAAATATAGATTATTTATTGAAACAAAAACTGATACCATAAAAAAATATATAACGTATTATTTATTAATACGAATGGTTTCTTAATTAAATTAAAATGTAAATTATTGTGTCCTATTTATATGATGTCCTCGATAATAATTATAATAAAAATATAAATTATTTTTCGAGTAAAATTTTTCACACTCCAGTGATATGTAATGACTTATAGGAAATTATCCATTCCCTTTTCCGCTAAACTAAAGATCCGTTGTTCACCGCTACAGTTGGCTTTGTGCGCGTGCACAGAAAGTATGTATGTATGTATGTGCGCGTGCATTTCATATGTTGTTGTTTGAGCAGTTAGTAGTATATATGTATGTGTGAGTGTTTCATATGTGTGTGCATGAGTGAAGTTTGATTTAAGCCCAATACGGCGTCTCATAATTAACACTGTAGCTTATACACTCTACAACTCTCTTAATATTTTATATAACAATAAAAAAACAAATGCATAAATACTGCTTACCTTTTTTTCAAGAAATGACAGTTTTTAACCAGTAGAAATACAAGTTTGTAATGGCTGCGCACGTGCACAGGAGAGCACGCTAAACTTTCTCTCCCCATGCAGCAAAAAAAATCTACTTCTCCCTCAGCACCAGAACACTCAAAGCTGCCCCTAGTAGTTACCAACGGTCACAGCCAGACGCTGAATCTAATGAAATGAGAAGTACTGTAATAAACAAAAATAAATTTCCACTGGGATGGCTGTTTAACCTTGCCTGTTAATAGGTAATAAACATGATACATTATTAATACATTATTAATAATACATTTTGATTATACAGTAACTATACACTAATACATTGTGACTGTGTGATATCATCAGCTGAACATTCAAGAAAAAGCATTATCCCCAATTTTGGGTAGGGTTACACTAGCATGAGTTAATATATACCTATATCAAATAAAATTTAATATTATACACACACACACACACAAACATTGATTTATACACATTGCGCAGCTCTTTCTCGTGCTGTCCTCAGCGCCAGGATCAAAGGGCGGAATTCCAGTGTCCTTGTTTAAGTCCCTGGGATCTTTAAAGAGCCCACAAAGAGCATGTGTTTATGTTACCGCGGATGCGGATGTATCGCTCCCTCCCCCCCCCCCCCCCCCTTACTTTTAATTTACAAAGGGAGAGATATTGATACTTTCTCGATGCAGCGAATTTCTCTGAGCAAATTAATAATTTCCATAGATAAAAAGGAGGGAGAAGAAAAGGTGGAGCTGAAAGTTACGCGAAAATAAGAAAAAGCTTTAGAGGCAAATGCTGTAAAATGCTTCAAATAAACAGATTCTGCCTATAACTGTAACTGGTCAGGGACAGCGAGGCTGGATCCAGCAGCCCACCACATCCCACATCATAATACACTGGCTCATTAAAGTGGAGATTAAATTTTAAAACTAATTACTAGTATAAAAATATAACACAATACAAAAACGTAAAAAAAAAAGGATCACTGAACATATATTGGGTCATATTTGTAAAACAAAAAAAATAAGGGTTTAAAAAAAATTAATAAGTCTGAGCAGACCTACATGAAAGGTGAGAAGTGAGTAACTGAGCGCGCTGTCGCGGTGTATATACTGTACAACACACGTTTATCAACCTTTTGATAAAAACGCTGCCTTTTGTAAAGTGAAAGTACTTTACAAAATACAAACAGCTTTATTTCAGTCATATATTCACAATCACATCAGATTCCAGCTATTATTTTCAGCCATGGTTAAATAATGAATGAAATAATTATTTAATGCTAGACACAAACAGCAAATATGATGATTATTATAAAAAGCCTGAAGAACTTTGTGTTCATGAAACAATATTTACTTACTATGATTATATATATATTATGTTAATTCATGTCTTCTGATGATGTTGACACATTTTTACGTTTTAAATAAGATATGTTGGCATATTCACGAATCAGGACATTTGCATAGTTAAGACTATTAGATAGCCTACTATCAGGAAATTTAATTAATTTTAACACGATTTAAACCGAGACATTGTCATGTCTTTCACCGTTTTGTCCCTGTTAAAACAATACAAAAACTATCTAAGAAACTTATTAAGAATTTTAAAGCACGAATTTGGGCATCTCATTTCATCATTGTGTAAATAATATGAAGCACATATACACACATTCATCATGACAGATCTGTTGTAAAACAAAATATTAATGTTTGCTTCAGCATTGGAAACAATATTGTTTTAGGCTAACTAATTATACACAGTTCTTCGTTGTACTTTGTCCGGCTTTTAGTCCTTCCACGCGCCGTCTGGCGGATATTCAGTGAAGCACAACACATTTATTTAAATTCAATTCAACTCAATTTTATTTATATATCGCTTTTAACAATGGTCATTGTCTCAAAGCAGCTTCACAAAAATGAAAGATTTGAGTGAGAAAAATGTGTCTAGATAATTGAATGAATGATGAATGATGAATGAAATGTCTCTGATGAGCAAGCCAAGGGTGATGGCAACGGTGGCAAGGAAAAACTCCTTGAGATGGCAATAGGAAGAAACCTTGAGAGGAACCAGACTCAACAGGAAACGCATCCTCATTTGGGTGATAACAGATAGAGATTATATAACATCATGTGTGTTATGCAGCTGAAAGTACAGTACGATATAACTGAATTTTTTTAAATTAACATGAAGTAGGTGCAGAGGGTGCATGGTATCTGGATCACTGGGAGCACAGGAGCAGGATGTGTAGCTCCAATCATAATAAGGCAGAATTCAGCTGGAGCTGGTCCTTCTCTGGATGCCTCAGGATCCTCGCAGGGTTGGCCTTTGTCTACTGAAGCTGGTACAATCTCCAGATGCCTCGGGATGGGTAGAAAAGTACAGAACAGATGGAGAGAATTAGCGTAGTTGCCATTCAGGATAGATGTACTGGAGTATGAAGTTATGGGATGAGTTACGCGTATGCCAGATTAAAGAGATGCGTCTTGAGTCTACTTTTAAACTGGGAAACTGTGTCTGAGCCCCGAACACTGTCTGGAAGGCTATTCCAAAGTTTTGGAGCTAAATATGAAAAAGCCCTAACCCCTTTTGTAGATTTTGAAATTCTGGGAATTACAAGAAGTCCAGAGTTTTGTGATCTTAAGGAGCATGGTGGATTGTAGCATATCAGAAGACTGGTTAGGTATGTGGGAGCTAAACCATTTAAAGCCTTGTATGTAAGTAATACTATTTTGTAATTAATTCTAAACTGAACAGGTAGCCAGTGCAGGGATGATAATATTGGGGTTATATGATCATATTTTCTGGATCTAGTGAGAACCCTGGCGGCTGCATTTTGGACTAACTGAAGCTTGTTTATTGAGGATGCAGGACAACCACCTAGTAATGCATTACAATAGTCCAGTCTGGAGGTCATGAATGCATGAACTAGCTTTTCTTCATCAGATACGGATAAGATGCTCCTAAGCTTGGCAATATTTCTAAAATGGAAAAAGGCTGTTTTTGTGATATTGGAAATATGAATTTCAAAAGACAAGTTACTATGTAATATCACGCCCAGGTCTTTTACTGTTGAGCTGGTAGTAACAGTACATCCTTCTAAACGCAGGCTGAATTTTAAAAGCTGTTGTGTGCTGGTTTTTGGGCCGATAAGTAATAACCCATGAGGACCCCATATTTCACTGGCATTACACCAGACAGTTTTCCATTTAGATCTACAAAATGGTATCGATCAGACAGGTATGATCTAAACCATTTTAATGCCTGTTTCTGAATACCTATGTGATTTTGTAAGCGATCTATGAGAATATTATGATCTATAGTGTCGAATGCAGCACTAAGATCAAGCAAGACTAGTATTGAGATGCAGCCTTGGTCCGAAGCTAAAAACAAGTCGTTTGCAATCTTAAAGCACTTCAAATGAGTTTTATGCGTTCCCTCCAATACCTTTGGTCCCGGAGCCTGGCAAGGGGCCGTCAACATGGTTTGCGCCTCTTACTGATAGCGCCCCGTGGGATGGCCAGAGTATGGTTCTCGGATCTTATATGTCTCCTCGATGGCTCACTTTTGATGATTCCAGTGAGGAGGGATCTTTTGTCTCAGGCGCAGGAGACAATATTTCATCTCCGACCTGAGTTTTGGAACCTTTCCGTTTGGCCCCTGAACGGGACCAACTAAGTCAAGCTGGTCTCCCAGCCAGCGTAATTGACACTATTCTAGCCACTAGAGCTCCTTCCACTAGGAAAGCTTATGCCCTCAAATGGAATGTTTTTGAAAGTTGGTGCATGAAGAAGCAGGTAGACCCAGTCCACTGCTTGTGCCCTAGTATCCTCAGGACATATGTGGCCGCTATTTCAGCCTGCCACATTCCAATCGAGGGGGTTACTGTGGGAAAATACCCTTTAGTTGTCATTTTATTCGTGGAGCTAAACGGTTGAGGCCACCCACTAGAGCCACGACCCCTTCATGGGATTTATTTATCGTGCTCCTTTCGAACCACACTCTAAAAAATGATTCTGTGGCCTTGTAAATTTCACAGTTATAAAAAGGTTATGTTACCTTACTAAAATCTCTAAAAGTCACATACTGTACATGATTGTTTGAGTTAGACAAATCAAAATAAATGCCTAAAAAAAACAATTATAAATTTTGTCTTAAATTTACACTATAAATTAAGTTTACTTCACTAGTAAAAATCAGCATTTGACTAACTTAATTATATTTTTAACATGCACTTAATATTTTTTAATACATTTCAATCAAAATATCTGTTAATGGAGTAATTATACTGATTAGTTTCAAGAACTACAATTATCACTTATTCCAACTCAATATTCTTTATTTTTAACAACAAAAACTTAAATAATTGAGTAAATTGCCCTGTGCAAGTGCTCATGGGAAGTCTGGTGTAACATCGGAGACAAGAAGGCTGTGAGGATGTGAGAATAAACATGAAGCACCTGAAACATTCTGGAACACTCCTTACAAATCCTGGTGAGTAAACAGCTAACACAAGTTACTGTAATAATGACTCTGTCTGCCTGCACACACAACTTTATAGTGTGTGAGTTACTGTTCTGAATCCTGTCACAGCCGAGCTCCAGAGCTAACGATAGCTAGCAACAGGCCAGTCCTGGGGTTCAGTGTGATTTAGCTTGTTTGTTCCAACCACCAAACTGCTCAGCTAAAGCGGCGTTAATACAGACACTTAAACTTTGGCGTAAAAGGAGAGATTTAACACCTAGCAGCAGCGCGTGCATGTCCGGGTTTATCGGTGTAACCGGCGGCGGTTGTGCCGCGATATTTGAATTTCTCCCGCCAAATGCGGTGATTTTGCGCAGCCTACCGCCACCGTGGCGAGGATATAAAACTAACATTTTCAAATAATTAACGCATTTGTACCGGTCCACCTCACACACTGAACCGCGAGTCTGCTCGGTCACTCCGACACTTTAAGGAAGAAACTCAAAACAAATCCGGTTTAAACAGCAGAAATGAGGTGCAGTGTCCGGGCCCTGGCAGTGTTTTATCCGTTACTGTATATGAGTATTTTTAACATGATTAAACACTGAGCACGCAGCAGCAGATGTTATAAAATTAATGTGCTAAGTACTGTACTAGTAACTAAAGCTATAAATTATAAAGATTTAGTGAAAATACAACATTTCTCTCAGACTTATAATTGGGAGAAAGCTATATGAAATTTAAATATTTATATTTACAATGTTATGTATGTTCTGATATGTACAGTAAGTAAAAGAAACTAAAACTGATTTTGATTGATTTTTGTGTGTTTGTGTGAAACATGTTATATATGTTCTATATCTCTTTCACAGCACCAACACCACTAATGAAGAGAAGTTGAATGGAGATAAAACAGGAGGTAAATGTCAACTTTTTAAATGTTACAGAAGTATTAAATGTGTAACCATTGAATCAAAGATAGAAATTAAAACAAGGCTTGAAATATTTCACTTTACCTATAATAAGTCTAGACTATACAAGTTTTCCACTCGAGTATACTAAATTTTCCATTAACCAAAGTAAAAAATTGATATAGTTGATAGTCATGCATAAATAAAGTTGGGTATCATTTTTATACAAGGGACAAAAACATGTACAAGGGACGTTCAAGTCAAAGCGGGACCATTGATTGTGCAGAATAACAGAACACCCCCTTTATTTCTCTCTCTATATTTTTTTTTCTATGTATGAGGTTGTGCATTGTTCTGTAAGAGCAAAATGCCTTTGGTGATCAAAGCAGTCCGTTTTGTGTAAAAGCATTCCACTGGAATGTTCACCGGAATTTTACCAGCAATGGGCTACGTAAAATCAAATCAGTTTTACGTCTTCGTTTTAGAGAATTTTCATCACAAGTCCCGCTTTGACTTAAACACCACTCGTAGATCAGTGTGATGATGTATATTAGTCCAAAAAGTATGTATTTGAACGGAAGTACTATTTTACCAGTCTGGTAGACTTTATAGTAACAGTCACACTTGTACTTACTTGTATACTATTGTTCCTTTTTTAGGTGCCAGCATTATGGGATGGCGGTGTAAACTGTGTGCATTTGTCGCATCATCAAAAGGAATTTCGATCATTATGGAGTGAAGCATGGTACTGTTGGTCATGGATATTTAGTGTCCTGTGTTCATTTAGACTGTCATTGCTTCTTTAAGACCTGAGAAGGTCTGCACACACATTTGTATGGATCCCACAGTTTGCAGGAAACTGAAGTGTGAAGGTGTGCAATCTTTCAGATGTAAAATGTGACTCATTAGATTCTAATACAAAAGTCTACTTTCCACATGTTAACTGTATAATACTTGTGGCAGAAGTATTGTTTGTGAAACTGTTTACTAATAAGATAAATCCAGCTCTCTGTTTATGATCTTGTTACATGTCATTTGCATGTAAACCAGGTTGAGTTTAGACTTCATGTCTTGTCAAATTTGGCAAATAAATGTTTAATTAAAATGGTAATGTGTGTATTGTTTTTTTTCATTCAGTTAAAATATTTAGTAAATGTAGCACATTTGTTTGTTAAATAATAGTATAATTTTCAGTATCTTCTACCTTCCATTTCAATTATATCTACTCAATTATTTTACTCATTTTCACTTTGCATTAACTTCTGATTTTCATTACATTTACTTAATTTTGTACATCATTGTACTAAATATAGTTATTCAGGTCTACTTAATTTTTTTTACTGACTTGTACTCAACTCATGAAGTATATTTTACATGATTTTTATATTTTTTTATATTTACTCAATATTTTTAAGTGTAAAAATGTTTCACCAAAAAAATTGAGTACAGCACAGTTTTATTTTTTAGAGTACATGTAAACATGAATAAACTACATTTAAAATAAAATTTATATTTAGGAAAAACTATAATTGCTGTAGTAAACTGTCAACCTATTTTTATTACAGTAATAACCCTATTATAAAATTACAGTAACACACTGTTAACTGATTTACAGTTGAATACTGTAAATCTCAAATACAGTAACAGTGTTGCCAGTAAGTTACTGTAAAAACCCCTTGAAATGTCTAAACGGTGTAGGAGACATGGCAGGGTTCACTATGGACAATGGTCAATCAAAGACCATAATGAGATTAAAGCCAGATATAAATGAGATGCATGAAACACAAGTGAGAAATATTATAGTTTTATTGAACATATCAAAAATCCTCAGTTAACAGCATACAGTGATGAGCCACAACAAACACCACCTGAGACCCGTCAGTGTCCATATTGACCTCTGTCCACCACAACATTAAAACCAGCAGGTTAATAATATTAAAAATATTACACTTTACTATTACCACAAATTTGTAAACCGAGCCCATGTGTAAAAAATAAATGCATAAATAAAATAAACTTAGATGTGCAAACTACAACCTACAGTTTTTATTGTGTAATAAATGTACAATTTACACAATCTAACAGACACCAGCAACATCTGGCAAATCAAGACACTAAATGATACAAAATGTCACCCAACCTGACAAAAATATTACCTGTCACACTGTTTAACTCAAAGTATAATTTATACAGGAGTTACACAAAGTCCACACCATTGTGACAATCTTCCAGTCAAAATAATCAGTCAAAAAGGAGAAAAAAAAATGTAAAAGGAAAATTGGTTGCTTGCTGTAAGTAAGGGCTACAGGAACAGGCCAAAGCCAGGAAAAGTTCTTTCTCACCGGCCACATCAGTCTTCTCTTGTGGTGGATGTCCAACAAGTTTGTCCAACTCCTGAAGCTGCTTAGTATCTAATGGAACAAAGAAATTTGAGATTTACCCAAACACCATTCAGCTACTCCATTCTCAACGGTCTAAAGGTTAAGAGGTGGGCTTGAGCTTGCTCATAGGCTGGTGTTTACCTGACTGATGATGTGGTGCTGATGGAGACTCCGGAACATTCTCCAGAAGTTTCTTTGTTAAAGGGATCATCCAGACACATTTTTCATTAAATGTTAATATAATCTTTAGGGTCCTACTGAAAAGTTTGTAATATATTTAATTAAAAATTCTCAATGGTTGTGTAAAAAAAAAAAACACTACTTTTAACTGGTAAAAACTAGCTCTGTTCTCAGCAACCTGTTTTCTTTATCATGTTACCATGTTCCTTTAAATGCTTATGATCTCTGCTGAGCCCGCCCCCCAGTTCTGTGGGGCGTGTCTTCACAACACACGTAGGGTATAGCCACGGGAGTGTAGTCCAGTGCTTTGTGGGTAATGCAGTCCAAACTGGAAAACACTGGAATATAGAGCCTGAGCCTGTATTCTTAAGTAGTTTTGGTTTGATTTAAATACGGAAACTACGCGGAAGTTTGTAATATCGCCTAACAACGCAGAAATTAAAAGAATGGACATGCATTGACTCGATTTGTCTTTCTCATCACTGCATGGGCATGAATTAACGGGCTGTTACGCTGCCGCGAGCAACAACAACATAAAGCGGAGAAACTTACTGAGAGAGATACAAACGCGATGTGTTTACTGATGTGTTTACATGACTTCTTAATCTTCGACAGACATCGACAGACATTATAAACCATCTAACGTAACAAAGGTAAGCATAATATAGTTTTCCGACTACGTACACAGTTTGCAACTAGACAATCACCTTAATGCATTGTTTATTATAAATGGGCGATTAGGGATTATATAAAGACGGATGTACATAGAGAAGAAGCCATAACCATGTTCTATGAGAGTATAAGTTAGCTTACACTCCGCATTCATCGTGATCTGCAAAAAGTCATAGAAAAAGAAATTACTCACTGAGCCTGGAACACGAAGCGTTAGTACAGATCCATTTTTTAGGAGCTGCTTCCTAGTAAAACCTGCTTTATATTGACCCGCGTTTATAAAGCAGTCTGTTAAAAAATGATTAGCGCAAACATGAACGCATTTAGGTAAATCGGCGGGGACGTTAGCTTTAAAAACTAAATTCAGCCACTGCGTCCTCAGTGGCTCAGATACCTTACCCTAGGTAGGTACCCTAGGTCACTAACCCTAGGTAGTGAATGACAACTGCTGTGTTCGCTATTACACCCAACAACTGTACACAACACTCACTTAGGCGGCATTTTGCTCCAGCGGTGAAAAACAATGGCCGACAGCTTCTTCTCACTCGGGGCGGGTCTTTGCTAAAACACCAGTGTCAATCAACTAGTGTAGGAGCGGCCTCTTGTGGTGTGGCGTCACAGTGACGATTGTAGCAGGGTGAGCTGTCTCACCATATTGATTGTGTCTATGTGGGCACCTTATTTACAACCGGTTATATTGCCATACTCCTAGTTGGAGGACTTCCGGGTTACCTGGTTCGTGTCGGAGATTATTCCCGGCGCTAGCCAATCCGCTTGCCTGTGGGCTGTTATATATACATGTAGCATGCTCGCCTTCTCTTGGTTGTGTACCTAACTTCCGGTCTTGCCACAGATAAGAATGCTCCTCCCAGTCGCTTAGCTATGCTTTTGGGCAGTGGTACTTACTTAAATGTTTTCCTTAGGTTTCCTCTGGACTCATTTTCCTACCAGCCCTGTTTGTAGAGTGCGCGCGCTGTTTTATGGTGCGTCTGACTTTTGCTTTCATATAAGGTATGAATGCTTCTTGCGATCTCTCTTTTATGCTTCGGGACGGAGGCACTTATTTAGATCTGTTTGTAGACTCATTTTGGCTTCTTCTACAGTTATGTCCTTTTCTGTGGACTCTCCTGTGTGTAGTGTGCGCATCGTTTCGTTGCGCGTCTGATTTCCGCTTCCGTTTCAGGTATGAGTACTTTTCCTCATTTATTATTTATATCTTGGGGAATGGGTTTTCATTGAAGTGAAACTTTAGGTTTCCCCTGGCTCTTCTGTAGTGAAATCTCTGCCTATTGACTGTCCGTGGTGTAGAGTGCATGCCTTTCGCTACACGCCCAACTTTCCGTTTTTTTTGTTTTTGTTTTTACCTAGACGGTTGGGTTCTTTTGTTCACAACATTGCCTGACTGGAGTCGGTAAGTGGCTCGTTTCCTGTACTTCCTGGTTGTACCGGGATGGCTAGGGGTTGTGGGTGCTGTGGACAAATGCATGATCGCTGCTGCTTTGCTGCTTGCTTGCCTTTTCGCTTTGCTTTTTTTTTTTTTTGTTTTGCTTTCTTTCTTGTTTTGCTTTGCCTGTTTTGCGTTGCCTGAATGCTGCTTCGCATGAACGCTGCTTTTGCCTGAATGATTTATTTTTGTTTCATTTTGTTTGCTTTACTGTTACTGGATAAATATACACCATATACTTGCTTCACTGTTGTGTTGCATGACTGCTGCTTCATTGACGGGCTGCTTGGTGATCGTATGGCGGTGTATGCATTTTTTTAGTTTATTTTTAAATTATAAATTGTCTTCGTCTGTTTTTTTCTTTCTCTTTTTTTCTGTTTTTAACTACACGGTCCAATTTTGTAGAGTTGTGAGTTGAAGGTGGTGGTAGTGTGACATGTTGGGGTTTGTTTCCCATCTTCGTGTGCGTGTTGGTCACTCCTCTGTGTCGATTGTCACAGTGAATTGTGTGTGGGTGTAATTCACGTGTGTTTGGGGTGATTCTGGCCTGGATCTTCATCCCTTTGTCGTTTATAGTCTGCCATCCCCTGGTAAGCTCCAGCTCTAGTGTGATAGTACATTTTAACTTTTGTCTTTCTTAGCTTAGCATATCCCTGATGTTGCTAAATTCAAACTATTTTTTACTATTGTTGTATCTAACTGTTGAACTGTGGAATTGTATGATTGTGAGAGAATAAACATTTATGTACGGAAACCACGCTCTTTGCATTTTTAGTGAACGTACCTGGGTGCCTTAGTTAACTAAATAATTAGGGTTGTTTATTTCCTTGGGTGCAATTCCCAAGGTGGCGTAATTGGCTACAGTAATTAACAGTAGGGGAGCGGCGGAGGTTGAGATAGCGCCCCCTAGCACTCGCCACACACGCATTTGCGATTGGCCTGATTTCAGAAGGGGCATGTTATTGTAATAAATGAAAAGAAAACCACTGGGCGGCTCTTTATCATCGTAGAGTGATACGCATCTCCTAACACACAGTTCAGTCCAAACAGCTTAAAAAAGTGCATGTAGGCCTGTATGACCCCTTTAAGATTGTTATTCTCCTCGACTGTTTCTGATGTCGCATGCTTCTGTAAAGGACCCAGTTAAAGTAAAGTGTATATAATGACCAAGATAACCTTTACACAACAAAACATATTAGTCTTTATTTATAGAATAAATATATAAGCATATAATAATATAAATAAAAATAAAATTTCACGTCATATCATACTGTGTATGACTGTGTATGTGATAAATATTTTAATTTGAATATAATTAACTGATGTCTCTAAAGTTACATGTTCTGGTAGCATGCAGTAACTTTTTTTTTTTTTTTTTAGAAAAGTTAAAAAGCAATGTAATGTCAAAGAGCACTGGTTAACTTAGGACCAACCTAATAATAATTCTGTAACCAGCTGACTGATTTTAACCATTAAAAAAAAACTTTCATCCTCACTAGTGTTAGTTACCTAGACATGCTAATCCACATGCTAAACCACACACAGGTATAATTTTCTAATTCCTTTTGCAATATAAGAACAAACATAAGCTGGGTAATTTTCAGCTAAAATATACATGTTTTTTTGTTGTTTTAACTTTGAAATTCTATTGTTTTTTTTTAACATTCGGACTCCTTGTCAATAAAAACTACGCACTTAATTTTAAATTCGGTGCAAAAAAAAAAAGAGTAAAACTCTTCACTGGCCGCTTTGTCTTTTTCGTCTTCATTCAATCTGTGGCAGGCAAAGTGTATACAGAAATCATTGAACACAAACATTATCTCATTAATTTACTATCATTCATTATAATAATGACATTTATACAGAATGTAAAGTAAGTTTGCCATTTGCCAGTTTAATTTTAATAAATTCAATATTTTTAATAAATAAGTTTCAATAATGTTTTAATAAAACAATTATGAGTATATCTTTATCTATATATATATATATATATATATATATATATATACTACTGTTCAAAAGTTTGGGGTCACTTTTTAACTCCATGATCGTTCCTGATTTTTATTTCTTTCTACACTGTAAAGGAATGCTGAAGGCGTCCAAAAAATGCATTAATCTCTTTTGAACAGTTAATGCACACTAAAAAACGCTGGATTGCCAATGTTGGGTAATTTTTCTGGGTTATTTACAGATAATTGGGTAGCTTTTGTGTAACCCAGATGCTGGGTTGAAGTTTGCTTGGCCCCTCCCCCAAAGTTCACCGGTGGATTCAGCGGCTGTCAGCTTTGTGTCTTCTCTTTTGAGCGCTGATGACGGTTCATCCTCCTCAGGCATTTAAGGGAAAATGACGTTAAATACAAGGTCTGTATCCACATGTTCACTCACCTAAGTCACATATGACTGAAAAATTATTACTATATATATCATTTATTACTGTTACCGTGTTAAGGTCAAACTTTCAGGCTGGTCTAAGGTATAATAATTTAGCTGGTTGGCCAAAGAACCCCACCTGTGTATGAAAGAAACGGCTAAGATTTCTGAGCTTTTTATCTTTCTCTGTAGAATGTTTGCAGGGTGACGAAGATGGTGAAGTGATGAATGAACGCTAAATTGTTAACTGTAGTGCTAGCATGACGCAGGCATTTAGTTAGGTGGCTAATGTTAGAACTTTATTAATCTCACTTCTTGAGAGAATAAAATGGTGGGGTGTTACAAAACACTGATCTTCTCACAAATATACACACCTGCTAACCCTCCCGTTTTTTCCTTTGGCGAGTATGCAAATGTATCACCAGTAATTGCATGTAAGCTAACCAGATAGCCCTCTTTAACCAAAGTTGCTTGTGACTCAGGCTAAATTAACTAGTCAGCGCGCCAACTACAGGAGAAAGTACCACAGCTGAACAGGTAACTACTAGATGGAAGTATTCATATTTGGGTGACTGTAACGTGCCCGTATGACACCAGCTATGACATTTTTTTTGGGGTAATTAGCTTAAAATCAACGTAGACCACAAGATCAACTAGTCTGACATAAACAAAAATAATAATATTTAGGAGCTTTATTCTAAAAACCATGCTTATTTTGCTGTTTTATTTTTGGTAGTAGCTGTCTTCATGTTTTTTGTTTCAGGCTACTATGCCCTATCTTAATGGACAGCTTTGTAATTTTTTATTTAGTATCAATCCTATTACACACTAAATTAATAGTCTGATTCAGTTTAATCTTTGCTATTTAACAAAATTTTTACTTTCTTTCATTTCTTTCTTTCTAAGGGTGGAATCAACATGGTGGAATACCTCCAACAGGCTGAAGTGTCAAGGCCGTACCCCTACTTCCTGACGATGGGAGATAATGACCAGCGCTGCTCTCAGGCTTGCGTCATTCTGGTGGGACAGGCTCTGGAGCAATGCACACTACTTGGGGCGGTTGATGTGTGCTTCAAGGCATTTTATATTTTTAACATCAACTATCCAAAGCAGTGTGCTCCTGTACAGGACTTTTTGTAATATTGCTATGAAATAGAGAAGCCTACTTGAAAAGTCATAGACAGTGCTTGTATGGTAAAATGAGACCAGGGCTGGATAGTTTTGTTCTGCAGAAAACATATCTGAAGTCACAGAGAGATCCTGCTCTGTAGAAGCTGCCTCAGCCTATTAGTGCAATTACTCCATTCTGCCCTTGTGAGTAATAGTATAGTCATGATGTCTCTGTTAATTATCTGTTCTTGTGCTTTTGAAAAATATTTTTTCTAAGAACATTTAATAGGATGTTGTTTATTGCATATACAGTGGCTTGCAAAAGTATTCGGTTCCCTTGAACTTTTCCACATTTTGTCACATTACAGCCACAAACATAAATCAAGTAATTGGAATTCCACGTGAAAGACCAATACAAAGTGGTGTACACGTGAGAAGTGAAACGAAAATCATACACGATTTCAAACATTTTTTACAAATAAATAACTGAAAAGTGGGGTGTGCGTAATTATTCAGCCCCCTGAGTCAATACTTTGTAGAACCACCTTTTGCTGCAGTCTTTTAGGGTATGTCTCTACCAGCTTTGCACATCTTGAGACCGAAATCCTTGCCCATTCTTCTTTGCAAAACAGCTGCAGCTCAGTCAGATTAGATGGACAGCGTTTGTGAACAGCAGTTTTCAGATCTTGCCACAGATTCTCGATTGGATTTAGATCTGGACTTTGACTGGGCCATTCTAACACATGGATATGTTTTGTTTTAAACCATTCCATTGTTGCCCTGGCTTTATGTTTAGGGTCGTTGTCCTGCTGGAAGGTGAACCTCCGTCCCAGTCTCAAGTCTTTTGCAGACTCCAAGAGGTTTTCTTCCAAGATTGCCCTGTATTTGGCTCCATCCATCTTCCCATCAACTCTGACCAGCTTCCCTGTCCCTGCTGAAGAGAAGCACCCCCAGAGCATGATGCTGCCACCACCATGTTTGACAGTGGGGATGGTGTGTTCAGAGTGATGTGCAGTGTTAGTTTTCCGCCACACATAGCATTTTGCATTTTGGCCAAAAAGTTCATTTTTGGTCTCATCTGACCAGAGCACCTTCTTCCACATGTTTGCTGTGTCCCCCACATGGCTTGTGGCGAACTGCAAACGGGACTTCTTATGGTTTTCTGTTAACAATAACTTTCTTCTTGCCACTCTTTCATAAAGGCCAACTTTGTGCACTGCACGACTAATAGTTGTCCTATGGACAGATTCCCCCACCTGAGCTGTAGATCTCTGCAGTTCGTCCAGAGTCACCATGGGCCTTTTGGGGCGCAATCCAGTGTCTTCTTGTGCCAGTCCCAAGTCTGGATAAATGCAGAGGGTTGTCTCAGGAAGGGCATCCGACGTAAAACATTTGCCAAATCAATGATGCGAATCAAGAATATAATTCCCATACCGGATCGGTCGTGGCCCGGGTTAACAACGACCGCCACTGGTGCTGTTGACCTACAGGGTGCTGGTGGAAATTGGGCTACTGTTGGTCGAAGAAGGAGAGGAGGAAGGCGTGTTCGTAAGCAGAGAGAGAAGAGGAAAGGCAAGAGTTTAGGAGTGATAGTAGGGACTTTGAATGTTGGGACCATGACAGGGAAGAGAAGAGAGTTAGTTGATATGATGCAGAGAAGAAAGGTGGATATACTGTGTGTACAGGAGACCAGGTGGAAAGGTAGCAAGGCTAGAAGCTTAGGATCAGGGTTCAAATTGTTTTACCATGGTGTGGATAGGAAAAGAAATGGAGTAGGAGTTATTCTAAAAGAGGAGTTTGTAAGGAATGTTCTAGAGGTGAAGAGAGTATCAGATAGGGTGATGAGTCTGAAGCTGGAAATTGAAGGGATAATGTTCAATGTTGTTAGTGGTTATGCCCCACAGGTAGGATGTGAGTTAAAAGAGAAGGAGAAATTCTGGAGTGAGTTAGATGAAGTGATGCAGAGCATCCCCAGAGGTGAGAGAGTGGTGATTGGTGCAGACTTCAATGGACATGTTGGGAAAGGGAACAGAGGTGATGAAAATGTGATGGGCAGGTTTGGTCTTCAGGACAGGAATGTAGAAGGACAGATGGTGGTGGACTTTGCAAAGAGGATGGAAATGGCAGTAGTAAATACTTTCTTCCAGAAGAGGCAGGAACATAGGGTGACATATAAGAGTGGAGGCAGAAGCACTCAGGCCGACTACATCTTGTGTCGACGTTGTAACCTGAAAGAGATCAGTGACTGCAAAGTGTTGGTAGGGGAGAGTGTAGCCAGACAACACAGAATGGTGGTGTGTAAAATAACCCTGGTGGTGAGGAAGGCGAAGAGGACAAAGGCAGAGCAGAGGACAAAGTGGTGGAAGCTGAGAAAGGAAGAATGTTGTGAAGTCTTTAGGGAGGAGTTGAGACAGGCTATGGGTGGTCAGGAGGTGCTTTCAGTTGACTGGACAACTACAGCCAATGTGATCAGGGAGACAGGTAGGAGGGTACTTGGTGTATCATCAGGTAAGGGGAAAGTGGACAAGGAGACTTGGTGGTGGAATGAGGAAGTCCAGGAGTGTATACAGGGAAAGAGGCTAGCTAAGAAGAAGTGGGACACTGAGAGGACTGAAGAGAGTAGACAGGAGTACAGGGAGATGCAGAGTAAGGTGAAGGTAGAGGTGGCAAAGGCCAAACAAAGAGCATATGAGGACTTGTATGCTAGGCTAGACAGTAAGGAGGGAGAGGGGGATCTGTACAGGTTGGCAAGGCAGAGAGATAGAGATGGGAAGGATGTGCAGCAGGTTAGAGTGATTAAAGATAGAGATGGAAATGTACTGACAGATGCCAGGAGGGTGATGGGAAGATGGAAGGAGTACTTTAAGGAGCTGATGAATGAGGAAAACGAAAGAGAACAAAGAGTAGAGAGGTGACTGTTGTGGAACAGGAAGTAGCAAATATTGGTAGAAGTGAGGTGAGAAGGGCGTTGAAGAGGATGAAGAGTGGAAAGGCTGTTGGTCCTGATGACATACCTGTGGAGGTATGGAAGTGCTTAGGAGAGGTGGCAGTAGAGTTTTAAAGTTTGTTTAACAAGATCTTGGAGAGTGAGAGGATTCCAGAGGAATGGAGGAGAAGTGTATTGGTGCCAATTTTTAAGAACAAGGGAGATGTGCAAAGCTGTGGCAATTATAGAGGTATAAAGCTAATGAGCCAGACAATGAAGCTGTGGGAAAGAGTAGTGGAAGCTAGGTTAAGGGCAGAGGTGAGCATTTGTGAGCAGCAATATGGTTTTATGCCTAGAAAGAGGACATCAGATGCAGTATTTGCTTTGAGGATGCTGGCGGAGAAGTACAGAGAAGGTAACAGGGAGTTGCATTGTGTCTTTTTAGATTTAGAGAAAGCGTATGACAGGGTGCCAAGAGAGGAGCTGTGGTATTGTATGAGGAAGTCTGGAGTGGCAGAGAAGTATGTTAGAGTGGTGCAGGACATGTATGAGAGCTGTAAGACAGTGGTAAGATGTGCTGTAGGTGTGACAGAAGAGTTTAAGGTGGAGGTGGGTCTGCATCAAGGATCGGCTCTAAGCCCCTTTTTGTTTGCTCTGGTGATGGACAGGATGACAGATGAGGTAAGACAGGAGTCCCCATGGACTATGATGATTGCAGATGACATTGTGCTCTGTAGCGAGAGCAGGGAACAGGTGGAGGAAAATTTGGAGAGGTGGAGGTATGCTCTGGAAAGCAGAGGAATGAAGGTTAGCCGCAGCAAGACGGAATACATGTGTGTAAATGAGAGGGACCCAGGAGGATCGGTGAGGCTACAGGGAGCAGAGGTAAAGAAGGTGCAGGACTTTAAGTACTTGGGGTCAACGGTCCAGAGCAATGGAGAGTGTGGAAAGGAGGTGAAGAGGCGGGTACAGGCAGGTTGGAATGGGTGGAGAAAAGTGTCAGGTGTGTTGTGCGATAAAAGAGTATCAGCGAGAATGAAAGGAAAGGTGTACAGGACAGTGGTGAGACCAGCAATGCTCAACGGCTTAGAGACAGTGGCACTGAAGAAAAGACTGGAGGCAGAGTTGGAGGTAGCAAAGCTGAAGATGTTGAGGTTCTCTTTGGGAGTGACAAGGATGGATAGGATTAAGAATGAGTTTATCAGGTAGAATGAACCCATGTTAGATGTTTTGGAGATAAAGTCAGAGAGGCCAGATTGAGGTGGTTTGGGCATGTTAAGAGGAGAGATTGTGAATATATCGGTAGAAGGATGCTGAGGTTGGAACTGCCAGAGATTTATGGATGCAGTGAGAGAGGACATGAAGTTAGTTGGTGTGAGAGAAGAGGATGCAGAGGTTAGGGTTAGATGGAGGCAGATGATTCGCTGTGGCGACCCCTGAAAGGGAACAGCTGAAAGACAAAGAAGAAGTATAAAAAATTTTTCACCTTTACTGATTTTTAGCAAAACAACTCGTTTGAAACATTTAAGCAAACTTGAACTATGAGAGGAACCAGACTCAACAGGGAACCCGTCCTCATTTGGGTAGAACTCTCCTTTCTCTCTCCTCATGTCTGACTGAGGATTTTGTGCTTTGATACTGATTATTACTTATATTAAAAACAAAAAAATGTTTTGTTCCTTGAGACTGAGACACAGAGACATGCAGCCGATTTGCTTTACTGTTTTATTGATAACTTTACTGACAGTTACAGATACTGGAGGAAGCTCTGAGTGTGGTCAGTTTGCTTTAATGCTTTTAATTTGTTTTAGTAGATTTCCACACCTCTACCCCATCATTGTCAATCAGCAGAATGCCATCGTTGCCCAAAGTCAGACGGCACATTTTGACATTGGACTGGGTTTGGCCGCTGGCCCACACGGGATTGGATGGTGTGTATATGACGAGGTTGCAGTCTCCTTGCATGATCAGGCGCTGGGCATCGTTAATGTGACCTGTGTTGGAATGCCACAAGGGGTTCCAGCCGTAAACCACAAAGTTTCCATCGTCCTGAAACAAGAATTAAGAACTTGAAGTATTTTTTCCGAATATCAGTTTAAGAAAAAGCAAATAAGCCTCAGTGCATCCCTTTCTATTTTCATTCTACCTGAAAGACTGCCTTGTACTCTCCATTGTGGGATAACAGAAAGTCTCCTTTACGGAGCTCTTCATTCATGGACATGTAGTTCTTGTTCATGTTTCTGGAAAGAAAGGACAGAATTACTGTAAATAAACAACAATCAAACAAAATAAACAAATAAAATAATCTGTGTCTTGCATATAGTAAATCTTTTGCTTTTCATATCTAGTTTTCACAGATAATCATTTAGGAATAAAATCCTCATGTAATGAGGTGCTGTGATACAGAGTGGTGTGGATTGGAATATCTTTTATCACCTGCAAGATTATTTCTCTAAAACAGCTCATGCCTCTGTTTTCATTTTCTTACACCAAAGCAATTTATCACAATCATTCTATACCTTAATATTTCATGCTTTTTTATACTGTAGTTAGATTAAAGGTTGTGGAAACACTGCAAAGGCTGACCCATTACCGGTGTCAAATCCTGTAAAGGTCTGCACAAGACTCACCTTAAAAAGTGTCCTTGGAAATGTAGTCCCCGGAATCGTCTGTTCCCAAACTCAAAGAACTCACAGCTGCTGCACAGTACTGGAGGTATTAACCTCACAAGCTGGTCCTTTTATTATTTTATATTGCAATCAACTACAAACTGCAAAGAAATGCAATATATGGTAAATAGGTATAACTAAGCAAAGGGCTTAAAGGAAAATAAAAGAACACAAAGTCTTGTGAACTTAAATTAACAATGTGTAGTGACACTGCCTAAGAACAATATCGAAGTACAACAGAACTCTTTTATACCCTGGTCCTGTGACTCATGTTCGAACATCCTTATTCTACTAACCAATTAGCAGGTTCTAACCTTATAAGGTAAATACTGATGAACTAAGGTGCTCGCTACTGCCTCTCAATACAGTAGTTTCAACATAGTCAGCAAAATACATATCATTGTCTTGTGTCTTACAAACTGACAGACAATTTTTTAAGAAGTGGGTTAACCACAGACATTACACCACGCAATACACTCTAAAGTCATGTGTTCAAAGCTGGAACACTTATTAGAACACATATTTGTAACACTTTGTGAACATGTTCATAGTGTTCAAAAGAGGAAATACTAGAACACACGTGTTCAATTTTAGAACGCATATGCTTTATTAGTAGAACACCAAATTAGTGTTTAATACTAGAACACTTCTGACACATTGACACTCTGTAACACTTTGAGAACACATACAGTATATAATGTTCACATACACAGTACTGAACACATAGTGTTCTATTGTTACAATCATGCAAATAGACTGATAACTGGTTTGTACAAATGCATGTAAAAACATTAGCAATTTAACATTAATCATTACAATGCACATTTTTTTTAATTACCCTGCATACAATGCAATTACTGTACATATAATAGTCTAATGTAATCCCAAGCAATTGCTATCATAATTTTTTTTAAAAGTTATTACATATATTATAATTAAATACAGATAATAATAATAATAATAATAATAATAATAAATTTCAAAATCTCTGTAAAATAGGGGATAAAGAACAGCTTAGATCTAATAAATAATAAATTCCACGTCGATTGAAATCCTGGATACTGTACAGTTTCATGCATGTTTCAACTAACAGCTGCAATAACTATTACCAAACTCCTTTGTCTTCATCAATTAGCTGGGAACGTACAATGCCATTCTTGTTTATAAAGTGTCACACGTTTATTTTAAAATACATTAAAGATATCTATAGCCACTTACTTCAAAGAAGCAAACTTTCACACAGTGGCCAACAGTTGATGAACATCAAAGTAATTTAGATGTAATTTACGTGATTTAATGGTCTAAGTGTGTCATAGATAAGTAAAACAGAGAACGAAAGATAGAACGATAGTACAGATAAATCTGGACTAAGGCCAGATAGGTCCAGATTTATTAAAAATAATTGGCCAAATGTAAAACCTCACAAGTCTCAAATGTCAAAGTCTCACATTTACCCATTTTTGGATTCTTCCAATTCCTTAATTTTGTCACGAAGTATTTTGGAGAAAATTATAAAACCCTTTGACCTTTTATGGTGATATGGTTCCCCCATCACATGCTCTTGCAGGATGGCAAGCAACATTGCACATGTCCTGGTATAGTTCAGGTCATAGATATAATAACATGCTATAAGCTTAACCAGGGATCCCGACAGTCCATCGTTAATATTCAGCTCTATGTAGACAGTATATGCGACAATGAATAGTCCTGTCAGGGTGCTGCCGCTGACAAAGGCCACAATGTGGGGAGCTTGACATTCCTTCGTCTGCAATTCCTCAGAGATATCAGCATCCGCAATATCCTGAAAACATAAAAAATTAATAGGTTTATATGGATTTCACACATCTAGTAAGACTTTACAGGAGCCCATAAATTACTTTAATGTGCAAATGAAGAGAATCCCTTAAATTTAATTTCAATGTACAAATTTAGGTAAAACTTCTTCTTTCTAAAACTTCTCTTCCAAATTTCTCCAGGGGTCTTATTTCTGGTTAATTTGGCTACGGTATTAAATAAAAATCTAGGATTATTTTTGTTATTTTCTATAAGAGTGGAGAGATATGTTGATCTAGCTACACTAAGAGCTTTTCTATAGTTCAGGATGCTCTCCTTCCATGCTATTTGAAATACTAGTAATTTAGTTTGACGCCATTTACGTTCTAATTTCCGAGCGGTCTGTTTTAAAGTGCGCGTGTGATCGTTATACCAGGGAGCAAGTTTCTTATCTCTAATAATTTTTCTTTTAACTGGAGCTACATTATCTAGGGTATAGCGAAATGTCGACTCTAAATATTCAGTCGCCTGATCGAGTTCTGTGGGGTCAGACGGTGATCTAATCGAAGTTGGGAACTCTGGGAGATTACTGATAAAACTCTGTTTGGTAGTTGATGTAAATGTACGTTTCATACGGTAGCGCGGCGCTGTGTGTACATTATTACTGTGACACACTTGAATTGAGACAAGATAGTGGCAAGACAATGGACTTGTAAATAAATATCTTATACTTAATCCAAAGGAATATTATTAAATCTAAAGTGTGACCTGCTTTATGAGTGGGTCTGTTACGTGCGGCTGTAGTGCACGTATGTGCGCGTGCGTGGCTGCTGGTGCCGCTCTCTCTCTCTCTCTCTCTCTCTCCCTTCCTTTCTCTCTCTCCCTCGCTCTCCTTGTTGCAGGAGGTCCCGCCCTGATTGAGCGTGCCGCGACGTGCGACGGGATTGGCTGGCCTGGGAGAAGCACGTCCTTTTAAGCTGGCCGGTGAAACCCGGAAGCGCGCACTGTTGTGATTTGAAGATGTGTGTTGTGTTGGCTAGTGAATGTAAAACTGTTGGGTCGCGCCGGTATTTTGTGAGTTGGGTTAAGTGTTGGTTTTCTTTTGTTTCAATCTTTGTTTTTGTTGTAAATATTGTACATAGTTTTCTGTTTGTTTGTACATACTTTTTTTTTCTTGTTGGAAGCAGTAGGGGTTGGGTGCCATTTTCTTTAAAACCCATTTTCTCCTGTTTTTGTGTTAGTTAGGGAGTTAGGTTAGCTAATGTATTTTGTTTATAGTTTTCTTTTGGTAGGTTAGTTAGCTTGCGGGAGGAGATAGGGGGAGGTTTTTGTTTATTGTTTTGGCCTTGGCCCAACCCTGAAGCCAAGAGCTTCCTGTGTGTGTGTGTGTGTGTAAAAGAAAATAAAAGACCACGCACACTTTACCTGGTTGTAAAGCTTTCTGTTTTTTTGTTTTTTTTCTTTTGTTGCGGCCCTGAACCCTAGACTAAGGGGTCGTAACAATGGACGTATTTATTTATCTTTTCTTTAATTTATTTATTTATTTAATTTATGTACGCGTTTATTTATTGTAAGAATTTGTTCAGTGTGTTTTGTTTTATTTGAAATAAATATGCTTGGTGACGGGACTCATTTCAAGGTGTTTGTGCTTAACTATTAAGACAGGGAGATTTATTTATTACCAAGGAGAGAACAGGGAAACATTTATTCACTTTGGTAAAAACTTGGATCACGTTGTATGACTTGTTTGTTTTTTAAGTTACTTAAAGAGAAGAAGAATAAACGAGCGTTACCAGAGGGCGAGAGCCCCTAGTCGTTGGCGGGTTTTTTTTTCCTTTTTTGATCTTGCCCGATGTTTAACGCGCGCAGCGCATGAACAGCGAGGTCTCGTCTGGTGCGGAATGCGCGAGGAGTTTGTTGAAAGGGGAATCAAACGGGTTTCCTCTCGGGCGTTGTGATTGGCCGGATCTGCGCGTGACGAAACCCCGCCTTCGCCTCTTCCGCTTAGTCGCAAAAGGTGTTTATTTTTCAGTGGTCATCTAAATCTGTTGTTTTAACCCCATTTTTATGTAGGACTGTGCCTATTTTTTTTTTAAGTTCTCTAACACTAGAGCTGAGGTGACCGTGTGTGTAGTGATTAGTAATAATGGAAAAAACAAAAGCTGCTTCGTAATTTTCAGTGCACTTTGTGCCATGATCATTTTGTCAGGAATGACATGCTTAACTGATCCAAAAGATCGGTTAAAAGTCTAGCTGGTTTTACATATGCTTATATAACCGATCTGTTGGATCAGGGACTCTCGCCCTCTGGTAACGCTCGCTTCTTCTCTTTAAGTAACTTAAACAAAAAATGAGTGCTTAATTCCTCTTAAACTCAAATCTGTTTTTTTTTTGTTTTTGATCATCTTTAATGTTTATTGCATGATATACATTTAATATTTATTGTATGATTTTCTGATTAGTGTGACCACTTTATTGTATGATTGTCTTTTAGTATGTTCATTATTTTGGGGAAACTTTTTCAATGTTTGTCAGGGTGGTTTGTGATATAAAGTACATCTCAAACTATCTCTAGTTTTGCACAACAGGTTCCTCTATAGCTCTGACTGTAATCACAACTTCTTACACATACAGTGAATAATGGTGTGAATGAGAGAAAAGGTAATGTTTTATATTTGACTTTTTGTTTAAGATTTTGATGTCTGTATAGTATGCACATATATACCAAGTACCCAAGTGTTTGTACCCAAACTACCCTGTGAAGGTTAAAATATATGAGTGTCCCTTCATCTAGAAATCTACCGTACTATTATAAACCATTAAACTTACAGAGACATGGATGTAAAAGATGAAGCAGCTTGAAAACTGTGCATGTATGGCTGAGGATGTTGTGTCTAAGTTTATTTCTGAAGGGGCTACTTTAAAATTTTAAAGCCACTGCTATTTTCCTTCACAGCTGCAAAGAAAACCAGTGCTCCAGAAAATTAGAAAATCACTGCACCATAGAAAGCATCGTAACATTAGACATTACAGTCTGATATACTAACTGTTAATAAGCTGACCATGTAAACTTGAGGTAACTTTAATGTCTAGACCCTGGGAGCTGTAAGTATTAATTTCAGAATTTTAGAGATTTGTTTGGCAGCACGGTGGTGTAGTGGTGAGTATTGTAGCGTTTCACCTCCAGTGTCTGGCTTTAATTCCACCCTTAGATTGGTGTGCATGGAGTTTGCTTGTTCTCCCTATGCTTGGTGGAATTCCTCTGAGTACCACAGTTTCCTCCCACAGTCCAAAGACATATAGGGTAGGATAGTTAGCACTTGAATATTGCTTGTAGTGTATTAGTCATGCTTGTGTATGCTTGTGTGCTCAGTGATGGGTTGCCACCCCAACCCACTTACCATCACGAATGAGTAAGTGAGAGTGAATTTGAGTTCTGTTTTTGCAAAAACCCTACTAATGCATTTAATCTCTTTTGTTCTTTCAATTCTATGTGTACTAAAGTGAAATTTTGTGTTCCAAAGGGTTCTGGTTAAGACCCACTGCTATTTCCCCTCTATATGCTTCCTCTAGGTAAAATAATTTATATATAGTAAATTTAAAAATTAAATAGTACTAGTTTTCACTGTTATGCTGATGATACACAGTTATATGTCTCAACAAAGCCAGATGAGAGACAATAGCAAAATTTAAGAAATGAGTGAAGGATATTAGACACTAAAGGCTTATTAATGTCCACCTACTTAGTTCTGAAAAACAGAAGTACTGATACAAGGACCACATGCAGCTAGAAGTTAGCTTGCCAGCTTTCCCTTCCTGTTTGTACAGCAGTAAAAGATCTTGGTGCGATTTTGGATTCCAGTCTTTTATTTAAAGCTAATGTAGTTAATATTACCAGCTTAGCATTATTTCATATCAGAAATAGTGGCAAAATAAGGAATATGTTTGTGGCTAAAAACCTCTTTATTTAGCCAAGCATTTTGTGAATAGATTTGCCTTAGGTAAAGGAGCAGATCTGAGGGACACATGGAGGTAGATGTATTATGGTGAACTGGTATGTTTGGATGCTGTCTCTTTGATCACTCAGGTTTGTTAATGGTGGGAGCCCTAAGTCTGTTCTTTGTTACTTAAGATACACAGGACACTCCTGAGTAACCAGCAATGTTCTTCAACCCAGCCAGATGGGTCCTGCTGCCACATTTCTAATGCTGATGATGGCCATATATTTTGCATATAGATTTATGTGATAACTGAGAACAGTTACAGTTAGTGAACTCAAAAAAGTTTACTTTACAGTATATCACTAAAACACAATTCCTCTTTTGCACTGAGGAAAAGAGAAAATGTGTTTTAGTGATATAAAATCAATTGGTGTAAACACTGTACACATTGTCTCAGTCTGTGTATATAAACCCCATCACTCATCCCCAGGTCTCCAAAGCAGCTCACTGATTCTTCTCTCCGCTCTCGCTCTCACTGTGCGGGTGAGTCACACTGATTAGACCTCACCATCAGCAAGGAAATACATAAAATGTCAATAAATTTTAATAATTATGACTTTTATTTCTTCACATGTTTAAAATGAGAAAACATGCACTGATTCAGTAGCTTTTGTAGTTTACTACAAACTGTTGTATTCTGATTGGTCAGAAGGTGTTGATTAAATCTCTACATCAGCTCTGACAGTAGTGCAGGTTTATATTAATGCACTTGCTTTTACACATTACCTTTTGTTATGGAATGTGCAAATGTTTTAAGTTGTCATATGTCCCAGCTCCTTATTGGAGATGTAATATGTGAAGCTGAAAATGTTCTAGACATCGAAGCAGGGCGAGTCGCAGCTCGACGAGAATGAAGGAATCTTAAGAAGATGCGCAAAGTTCTGGAGAGAGGAAATGCTGCAACATCTGTGGAAAAAGAATCAGTTGACGTTTGCAAGGCTGGAGGCACCGAGGCTGGTGTTATCAACGATGTTTTTCACACCTAAGATGTCTTGTGTGGTGTAATGTCTGTGGTTAACCCACTTTTTGAAAAACAAGACAATGATGTGTATTTTTCTCACTATGTTGAAACTACTGTATTTAGGACAGTAGCGAGCAGCTTAGTTAATCAGTATTTACCTTATAAGGTTAGAACCTGCTAATTGTTCATGAAAAATGAAAAAGACTGTGTAGTCATAATTGCAATGCATATAAACTTTAATATTCATATTAAGCTACCAGGACTTTCATGAGTGAAGGCATAGTGATGCAGGGAAAACAAGACAAAACCCTAAAGAATGTTAATTTTTACCTTAGATTTTTGAGAAAAGTTTGTAAAAGAAGTTTAGCATCTCCTTTGAACTGATAGTTTTCTGGTCAAGCTTTTTACTACATCAGGCACAAGGACACTCACCCTTATCTTCTATTACTATCACCTCTATCAAAATATGGACAGAGGCGAGTTCTAACAGAGCTCTAGCTAAAAAAAAAAAAAAAAAGTTTAAGTAAGTTGGTTTATTGCGAGTAAGATACATTTCTGTGCTAAAAATGCTATTTATTTGTATTGAAGCACAAATAGAGGCTGTTTAATGCATGTTTTCTTTGGAAGTGACACTATATATGTATGTTTGAACTCCATGGCAAAAATTATCTATTTTGAGTCACAGGTAGTTTATAAAGCAAACATAAAGTTTTTTTTTTTATTCATTTGTTTTTTTATTCATTCAGAATAATAATAATAATAAAATAGTGGCTTGTGGAATATTTGTTGTCCAGTCTCCTTCAATTCACAACACAGCGCAGAGTTTGGGACAAACCGGTCACACATGGGGTTGTATTAATATCTAGGTAGGGAAACATTCACACAGGGGTAGGAATACCTTACAGTTTTATTTGATGTTTCACTAGACCATCACATATCAGTTGAGTTAGCTCTCAATGCTCTCAAAATAACCGGTAATGTGAGTTACACAAAGTATTTTCTCCAAAAGCTTAAAAACTGATCTGAAGTAAACAGATCAGTAAATTTTCTTGAGTTGTTCTTGGGGGTTTAGGCTTTTTTTGTGTCACTAAACCTTCACGCTTTAAAGTTCGGTTAGCTGTCATTGCTAGATGTAAATATAATGTCATTTTAGAAACTTTTCAGAAAACTCTTAAAAAACATCTGAGGTAAAAATTGTTGTTCTTTTTTCTTCTAGGTTTTGTCTTCCATTACAATATTTCTTCACCTATGTTAAAAGTACTTAGATAGTAATTAATTTTAGTAAAATGTTGTGAGCAATAATTTTATTTTAGAAACTTAAACTTTAGAAAAAAAAAACATCTAACAAAATGTAAAAGTAGAAGTTCTTGATTGTTTAGACTTAGTTCCTCTGTCCCTAAACCTAAATGTATGAAAGATCTGTTAAGTGTCAAGGCTATGTGTAAGTATAATGTCATTTTTGAACTTTTCAGAAAACTCTTCTAACACATCATAGGCAATAGTTTTTGTTCCTGATGGTTTTATCTTTGATTAAAATTTTTCTTAACCTAAGTTAAAAGTAATTAGACTGTAATTTTAGTTACACAAATTATTTTTATTTTTTGTAAAGAATCTAACAACACACTGTATCCGAGTTAGAAGTTGATACTGTTGAATGATTAGACTTGTTTCCTCTGTCATTAAACTTACACATATAAAATTTGTTTTAGGTTCTGTTAGTAAATGTTGTAAGCAATAATTTTATTTTAGAAACTTTAAAAAAAGGAAACATCTAACAGAATGTAAAAGTAGAAGTTCATGATTGTTTAGACTTGGTTCCTCGGTCACTAAACCTTCACGCTTGAAAGATCTGTTAAGCATCAAGGCTAAAAAAGAAAAACCCTGATGTCCTTTATGTTTTTTTCTGGTTTTCTAGTAGGTGTGTTTGCGTACCTGTGTGTTTGTGCAGATTTAATAAGAGGGTGGATTAAAAAAAAATGCACAATGAGGTGTTAAACTTCTGTTACAAACTTTTCTTAAAAATAGGTCACTATGCCTTCACTCGCGAAAGTCCTGGTAGCTTAATGTGAATATAAAGTTTATATTCATTGCAATTTTGGCTACCCAGTCTTTTTCTTTTTTTCATTAACTTTTACCAGCATACTTTATCTGAGGAAATTGTTTGTGTTGTCTATTCCTAAACCTTCATGTATGAAAGATCTGTTAGGCGTCAAAGCTAAGTGTAAGTATAATTACTTTACATTGTTTAAGTGTAAGTAAGAAACTTTTTCAGAAAAACTCTAACACATCTGAGGCAACAGTTACTGTTTTTGGTGGTTTTGTCTTCAATTACAATATTTCTTTACCTATGAAAGTTAAAAGGTATTACACTAGAATTATTTTTCATAAAAATCCAACAACGTATTTGAGTTAGAGATTGATACTGTTGAATGATTAGACTTGTTTCCTCTGTCATTAAACTTACATTAATGAATTGTTTTTGTTTCTTTTAGTATTTGTTGTGAGCAATAATTTTATTTTAGAAACTCTAAAAAAAAAAAAAAAAAAAAACATCTAACAAAATGTGAAAGTAGAAGTTCTTGATTGTTTAGACTTTGTTCCTCTGTTCCTAAACCTAAATGTATGAAAGATTTATTAAGCGTTAAGGCTATGTGTAAGTGTAATGACGTTTTAGAAACTTTTCTAAAAACTCTTCTAACACATCTTAGGCAACAGTTTTTGTTCTTAATGGTTTTGTCTTTGATTACATTATTTCTTCACCTATGAAAGTTTAAAGTTTTTGCACCAGAATTTTAGCTACACAAATTATTTTTTCATAAAAATCAAACAACGTATCTGAGAAAAAAGCTGATGTCCTTTATGGTTTTGTATGAGGCGCCGTATAGGGCTTAAATCAAACTTTACTCATGCACACACATATGAAACACTTGCATACACATATATGAAACACTCACACATACATATATACTACTAACTGCTCAAACAACTACATATGAAACACTTGCATACACATATATGAAACACTCACACATACATATATACTACTAACTGCTCAAACAACTACATACATACTTTCCGCGCACATACATACATACTTTCCGCGCATATACATACATACTTTCCGCGCATATACATACATACTTTCCGCGCATATACATACATACTTTCCACGCACATACATACATACTTTCCGCGCACATACATACATACTTTCCGCGCACACGCACGCACACACACACATACATACTTTCTGTGCACGCGCACAAAGCCAACTGTAGCGGTGTAGGGAACGAGTGAACAACGGATCTTTAGTTTAGCGGAAAAGGGAATGGATAATTTCCTATAAGTCATTACATATCGCTGGAGTGTGAAAAAATTTTACTCGAAAAATAATTTATATTTTTATTATAATTATTATCGAGGCGAGGACATCATATAAATAGGACACAATAATTTACATTTTGATTTAATAAAGAAACCATTCGTATTATATAGGCTAGTAATCTGTAAAAATAAATAAATAAATAATACGTTTTATATTTTTTTATGGTATCAGTTTTTGTTTCAATAAATAATCTATATTTAATGTCCGTAGCGTGAAATTTCCACAGCAGCAGCGACAGGTATCCGAGGTGCTTGTGTTACCATGGTAACGCAAGGAGGAAGTGACGTTGCATGGTGTTCTGAATGGTGGAATTTTGTAGAGTGAAGTTCCCTTTTCAGACATTTCCTGCGCAGGGAATAGGGTGTAGGGTGTAGGGAGTAGTAATTTCAATGTATATGAACTTCATTCTCCCTGATTAGTAGTAGCGTTTCTTAAATAGACCGTTAATGGACAGTTTAGAAGACAACGAGTGATTTATTTATCACCACAAAAGTGGGTGATATGGGGGGTCGGAACAATGTTTGTCCCGTGGGATTCCGATGAGTTATTGTTCATATTAGCGAAGGCGAGGAAACACATTTCACAAAACAGTATTTCTTTCTGTTGTAGGATCCGACATATTAGCCACAGATTCCGTGCTTCAATTTTCTTTTTGCAAATCATCACCTGCGTTTTCTGCCGCTGAAATATTCAGACATTATGTGGATAGTTCTGAATACGCCATGTGATTGAGCAGTGATGATACAAACCAGTACTACCATTCAGGGAGAATGAAGCGACAAGTCCGTCTACACTGAAATGCCTTCCTTTTACACTGAAATGCCTTCCGGTTACACTGAAATGCCTTCCTTTTACACTGAAATGCCTTCCGGTTACACTGAAATGCCTTCCTTTTACACTGAAATGCCTTCCGGTTACACTGAAATGCCTTCCGGTTACACTGAGAATCTCATAGGTGAATGTGCGAGAAGAGTTTGTATGTATGTGCGCGGAAAGTATGTATGTGTGTGCGCGGAAAGTATGTATGTGTGTGCGCGGAAAGTATGTATGTATGTGCGCGCGCATTTCATATGTAGTTGTTTGAGCAGTTAGTAGTATATATGTATGTGTGAGTGTTTCATATATGTGTATGCAAGTGTTTCATATGTGTGTGCATGAGTAAAGTTTGATTTAAGCCCTATACGGCGCCTCATGGTTTTGTATTGTTTTCTTGTACGTTTGTCTGCGTACATGTATGTGTTTGTGCAGATGTAAGAGGGTGAATAAAAAAAAAAAAAAAAAAATGCACAAACCCCAGAAATGTATCTTACTCGCAATAATCTAACTTTAATTAACCTTTTTTTTTTTTAAAGCTAGATTTCCGTTAGAACTCACCTCTCTCCAACCACGCTTACCGCGCGCGAACTGACGGAGAGCAGCCGAAACCGGAAAAAGCGGTAACTCTTAAAGGGGCCGTGTCCCATTTTTAGCAGTAACATATAAGCGCAAAACAATAACATTAAAATAAATTAGCAATAAAATAATCATTTCCAGAGTGTAAAATATCAAAATATAAAAGAATTATTAACAAATAAAATAACAGATTTTAAGTGAAATTTACACCTCTAAGCCATTACAACGCCTGCTATGACAAACAGAAAACAGATTTATTCTTTTCAAGAAAAATATAGTACCAGGTTTTTAACACATGGTCCTCGTATATATAAGCATATGTAAAACCAGCTAGACTTTTAACCAATCTGTTGGATCAGTTAAGCATGTCATTCCTGACAAAATGATCATGGCACAAAGTGCACTGATAATTCACGGAGCAACTTTTGTTTCTTCCATTATTACTAATCACTACACACACGGTCACCTCAGCTCTAGTGTTAGAGAACTTAAAAATAAAATAAATTAATAGGCACAGTCCTACCTAAAAATGTGGATAAAACAACAGATTTAGATGAACACTGAAAAATAAACACCTTTTGCGACTAAGCGGAAGAGGCGAAGGCGGGGTTTCGTCACGCGCAGATCCGGCCAATCACAACGCCCGAGAGGAAACCCGTTTGATTCCCCTTTCAACAAACTCCTCGCGCATTCCGCACCAGACTATTCATGCGCTGCGCGCGTTAAACATCGGGCAAGATCAAAGAAGGAAAAAAAAAAACGCCAACGACTCGGGGCTCTCGCCCTCTGGTAACGCTCGCTTCTTCTTCTTCTCTTTAAGTAACTTAAAAAACTAACAAGTTCGATAGTCCTCAGTCATACAACGTGATCCAAGTTTTTACCAAAGTGAATAAATGTTTCCCTGTTCTCTCCTTGGTCATAAATAAATCTCCCTGTCTTAATAGTTAAGCACAAACACCTTGAAATGAGTCCCGTCACCAAGCATATTTATTTCAAATAAAACAAAACACACTGAACAAATTCTTACAATAAATAAACGAATAAATACGTACATAAATTAAATAAATAAATGAAAGAAATAAGATAAATAAATGAATGAATTAATACGTCCGTAAATGAAATATATATGAAAGAAAGAAATGAATGAAACGATGTCTATCGCATAATCGTCGTTACACCCACCACCACCACCCCTCCCCCAACACACACACACACACACACACATTCCTAAAGATTAACTAAAGGGGCAATAAAACTGTCAAGATTCTGTTTAACAAAAGGTTGTAAGGACTTATTTTTAAAATTACTGCCTAAGTCAGCTAGAGCAAGATAGGTCTCGTCTAGGTTCCTCAAAATGAGTGCTTAATTCCTCTTAAATTAAAAAAATCTTTTTTTTTGTTTTTGATAAACTTTAATGTTTATTGCATGATTATATATATTTTTTAAATACATTTAATATTTATTGTATGATTTTCATATTAAAGGTGGGTTTCTGATTAGTGTTACCACTTTATTGTACGATTGTCTTTTAGTATGTTCATTATTTTTGAGAAAAGTTTTCAATGCTTTTCTTCAGAAGCACTATATATTAAAAGGTATTTATTACATTAGTAATAAAAAAAAAAATAATGAAACAAACATAAAAATATTCTAAACAAGAAAAAAGATTGAGTACAAAGGAAAAATGCTAAAAAAGTAAAGCACAAGTGAAATTTATATTTTAAAAAATAGACAGAAATTATATATATATATATATATATATATATATATAATACCCTGACCAGGATATAAATAATAATAATAATAATAATGTCTCTGTCGAGCTACACATGTCGTTCCTGAGCTCTCAGTGATCCAGACTCCCTCTGCCCTCTGGACCTGTCTGGCCCATCCTGGTGCCCCGCTTCTGGTTGGAGATCTCGTCACATGGATGCCCCGTGTGTCTCTCTGGGATGTGTCTGGTGTCTGGGGATGGTTCTCTCTACCTAGAAGACGGTTTTGGCCTCGACTGGTGTTGGCAACTGTTTCTCTGAGGACTTGACTGTTTAATAGTTCAGGACTGGAACTTTATACAAGTCTACCTGAGTTTTTAATAACTAACTGGACTCCATATTAACATCAATTAACATCAACTGTTATGCTGAACTGCCTGCCAACTAACACACTGTATAAATGCAGATCAATCCCTGCTATCCGTTATTACCCAGATGAGGATGGGTTCCCTGTTGAGTCTGATTCCTCTCAAGGTTTCTTCCTACTACCATCTCAGGGAGTTTTTCCTTGCCACTGTCGCCCCCGGCTTGCTCATCAGAGACTATCTGACTATTTTGATTCATACACATTCAAATTCCATACAAACTTAAATAATTATTTTCTTTCTAAAGCTGCTTTGGGACAATGCCAATTGTTAAAAGCGCTATCCAAATAAATTGAATAAATTTGAGTTCTTTTTTTGCAAGGTCCCCACTTCCTCATGCAGTTAATCTCCTTTTTATTCTTTCAATTCTATGTGTACTAAAGTGAAGTTTTGTGTTCCAAGGGGTTCTAGTTAAGACCCACTGCCCCTCTATATGCTTCCTCTAGGTAAAATAATACATATATGGTACATTTAAAAATTAAATAGTATTAGTATTCACAGTTATGCTGATGATACACAGTTATATTTATATTTAGGCATTTGGCAGACGCTCTTATCCAGAGCGACTTACATTTTTATGGCATTACACATCTAAGCAGTTGAGGGTTAAGGGCCTTGCTCAAGGGCCCAACAGTGACAACTTGGTGGTTGTGGGGTTTGAACTTGGGATCTTTTGAACTGTAGTCCAATGCCTTAACCACTGAGCTACCCCTGGCCCTGGGCTTTGTTATATGTCTCAACAAAGCCAGATGAGAGACAATAGCAAAATTTGAGGAATGTGTGAAGGACACTAAAGACTTATTAATGTCCACCTACTTAATTCTGATAAGACAAAAGTATTGATACTAGGACCACATGCATAGAAGTGAGCTTGCCAGATTGGTCTCTCTGTTTGTACAGCAGTAAAAGATCTTGGTGTGATTTTAGATCCCAGTCTTTCACTTGAAGCTAAATGTAGTTAATATTACCAGGATAGCATTATTTCATATAAAAAATATTGGCAAAATAAGGTATATGTTTTGACCACACAATGCAGAAAAATGTGTTCATGCTTTTACCATCTCTAGTTTGGATTGCTATAATACCTTGCTGTTTAACTAGGTGCATGAACAAGGTCCAGTTAGTCCAGTCACACCAGAACACATCACCCAGTCAAATATTGCATTGATTTTAAAACACATACTGAGTCTAATCGTCCAGGCTTTGATTAAAGGGTGTAGACTATTTGGTGGTACCATGAATATTTAAAAACTACAGGACGGGCAGAGCTTTTTTTTTTTTTTTTTTTTTTTTTTACAAACCCCCTAAGTTATGGAATAATAGGCAAAATGTCCCAGACTCAGATACAGTCTCAGTGTTTAGGTTGAAGGTCTAGGTTAAAAACCTCTTTATTTAGACAAGCATTTTTTTTATAGATTTGCCTTAGGTAAAGGAGCAGATCTGGGGGGACTCATGGACATAGAGTATTATGGTGAACTGGTATGTTTGGATGCTGTTTTTCCTCACTCTCTTTGATCACTCAGGTTTGTTAATGGTGGGAGCCCTAAGTCTGTTCTCTGTCTCTGTCCTAAGCTACACATGAGTAACCAGTGATGAGTAACCAGTGATGTTCTTCAAACCAGCCTGATGCGTCCTGCTGCCACATTTCTAATGCTGATGATGGCCATATATTTTGTATATGGATTTATGTGATAACTATGAACAGTTACACAGATAAAGTGAACTCAAAAGGTAACAGTTAAAGTGAACTCAAAAAAGTTTACTTTATATCACTAAAACACATTTCCGCTTTTGCGATCTCCAAAGCAGCTCACTAATTCTTCTCTCCGCTCTCGCTCTCACTGTGCGGGTGAGTCACACTGATTAGACCTCACCATCAGCAAGGAAATACATAAAATGTCAATAAATTTTTATAATTATGACTTTAAAATGTTTAAAATGAGAAAACATGCACTGATTCAGTAGCTTTTGTAGTTTACTACAAACTGTTGTATTCTGATTGGTCAGAAGGTGTTGATTAAATCTCTACAACATCAGCTCTGACAGTGGTGCAGGTTTATATTAATGCACTTGCTCTTACACATTACCTTTTGTTATGGAATGTGCTAATGTTTTTAGTTGTCATATGTCCCAGCTCACTATTGGAGATGTAATATGTGATGCTGAAAATGTTCTATCAAAGCAGGACGAGTCACAGCTCGACGAGAATGAAGGCATCTCAAGAAGATGCGCAAAGTTCTGGAAAGGAAATGCTGCAAAGACCCCACTACCTGACATTGGTGCAACCCCTGTGGATAAAGAATCAGTTGATGCTTGCAAGGCTGGAGGCAGCGAGGCTGGTGTTATTAACAATGTTCTTCACACCTAAGATGTATTGTGTGGTGTAATGTCTGTGGTTAAGCCACTTCTTGAAAAACTTCTTGAAAAACAAGACAATGATGTGTATTTTTCTGACTACGTTGAAACTACTGTATTTAGAGGCAATAGCGAGCAGCTTAGTTAATCAGTATTTACCTTATAAGGTTAGAACCTGCTAATTGGTTAGTATGGTAAGGATGTTCGAACATGAGTCACAGGACCAGGGTATAAAAGAGTTCTGTTTACTTTGATATTGTTCTTAGGCAGTGTTACCACACAGTAATTTAAGTTCACAAGACTTTGTGTTCTTTTTTTTTTCTTTGAGCCCTTTGCTTATTTATACTTATTTACTATATATTGCATTTCTTTGCAGATTGTAGTTGATTGCAATATAAAATAATAAAAGGACCAGCTTTCATTGTGAGGTTAGTACCTCCAGTACTGTGCAGCAGCTGTGAGTTCTTTGAGTTCGGGAACAGACGATTCCGGGGACTACATAGAGATAGTTTTGTTTGTTTGTTTTGTTTGATTGTTTGTTTACAGTAATTAGGTCTTTTCTTTCCAGAAACATGAACAAGAACTACTTGTCCATGGACGAAGATATCTGTTATCCAACGATGGAGAGTACAAGGCAGTCTTTCAGGTAGAATGAAAATAGAAAGGGATGCACTGAGGCTTATTTGATTTTTCTTAAACTAATGTTTGGAAAAAATACTTCAAGTTCTTACTTCTTGTTTCAGGATGATGGAAACCTTGTGGTTTACGGCTGGAAGCCTTTGTGGGAATCCAACACAGGTCACATTAGCGACGCCCAGCGCCTGATCATGCAAGAAGACTGCAACCTTGTCATGTACACACCACACAAACCCGTGTGGGTCAGCGGCCCAACTCGGTCCAACGTCAAAACCTGCCGCCTCCAGGGTGGCCTTTTATTGTGGGCAGTATAAGGTACACCTGTGCACTACTCATGATGTCAGATCAGCATCTTGATGTGGCACACCTGTGAGGTGGGATGGATTATCTCAGCAAAGCAGAAGTGCTCACTATCACACATTTAGACTGATTTGTGAACAATGTTTGAGAGAAATGGTAATATTGTGTATCTGGAATGAATTTTAGATCTTTAAGTCCATCTCATGAAAAATCAGAGCAGAAACAAAGGTGTTGCATTTATATTTTTGTTGAGTGTAGTTGTTGATGTCACCTTTCCTGCTTCTATTACTGCTGTTGAAGAATTACGAACCATTCTGGCCCTTGTATGCCCTGATACTCAAGGCCCACCCCAATTTCTCATTATTATTGGTACCAATGCCAGTTTCTTTAAATTCCTAGCTACTCTCAGTCATGACACTGAAATATCTAGTATTGCACAGGCTTTGAGAATCCAGACCCAACACCCCACAATCCAACTGAATCAAGGACAAGAGACAGAGACCCGTATTGACCATCCTGAGGGAAAGGTCAGGTGGATAGGGCCTGGGGAGTGCATAGTTCCCTCTAGAGGAGAAGTGTGTGCTGTCTGTACAATGGAGAATGTACTGTGTACCTTACCAACACCATTACAGTAAGCTCGCAGGGGCAGAACTTTTAAGAAATAGACCCAAGCATGTTAAATTTTGGAGAGTTATTTATATCTAAAGCCTGGGAAAGGCAGCTGCATCAAAAGTTGTCAACCTGAAGTGACGTATTTTCTACTGATGAGTGGGATGTGGGATTAGCTCATGGAGGCGAACATAACATAAGACGCTCCAGACGTATTGCTCCTGCAGACACTGACGATGTACGACGCCATATTAAAGAACTGTTGGCGGTGGGCATTATTAAGGAGTCCATACGCATCACCCATAGTAATTGCACAAAAAAAAAGTGGGGCAATCAGGATGTGTGTCGATTACCGAACTCTAAATGCTCGCACCATTCCAGATCAGTAGACCACTCCCAGGATCAATGATGCTTTGGACTGTTTGGCTGGCAGTAAGTGGTTTTCCATACTAGACCTCCGCAGTGGATATTATCAAATAGCCACGGCAGAGGAAGATAAAGCGAAGACAACTTTCATCTGTCCACTTGGTTTCTACCAGTTTGAGCGGATGCCACAGGGGATTATCTTGACGACATCATTGTGTTCGGACGCACCCTTGAAAAACACGAAGAGAGGCTATTAAAAGTTTTAGACCGTCTAAGAGAATGTGGGCTGAAAGTATCCATTGATAAGTGCCAGTTCTGCCAGAACCAAGTACAGTATGTTAGACATATTGTGTCAGTTGCTGGAGTGTCACCTGACCCCGCCAAGATTGAAGCAGTAACATGCTGGAAAACTAAGTCTCGACTTATAAGATAAATAATTTAATAATGTTTTAAGAGTTCTATTGAAGCTTCTGAACTGTCGGATGTTTTTTTTTTAGTGTGACAGTGCTTTAGATGGAGCAGATCTATGCTAAAACAATGTAATGACCCCTCCTGAGGATATAAAGCTTTATTACTGGGTTTAAATAAATCAGATCTACCACAGCAGATAATAAACTATGCTATGTCATAACCGAAGCAAACACCACGATTATGTCTCGTTTAGTTCGGTGTTGCTAGGCAACGGACCCCTCACCTATTCAAGAATGTGGAAATGTGGAAGTGATGTGTTGCCACTCAATGAAAACTAAACCAAAGATTTCGGTAACTACACTGGGTGTAATCTGCATAGTGACACTAAACAGCTGAAAAACTTTACTTTTCCATTTACCTCTGAAAAAAAACGCTGTATTTTGTTTGTTTATATTTAGAAGAACAGTACAAGAATATAGAAACACAAATACTAGATAAGTGTTTAATACTACAAACTATTCTCATTTAATGTTACTTGTTTTTTTATGGCAATGCTATTTAAAGTAAGCTTTACTAATTAGATTTAACAGTGCATTTATAGAAAAAGGCCAAAGCAGACTTTTTCTGCTGAGGAGACTAAGATCTTTTGGAGTGCAGGGAAAACAACAAATTCAATATATATATATATATTAGTTAAAAGTGTAACTATTGTATTGTTTTTCTTTCTCTTTTGTATTTATGATGTACTGTCCCTACTTTATATTTGTAATTTTTTTGTTGTTGTAACATAGAAACTTCCCCATTGTGTGATGAATATACTGTAGGTATATTTTATCTTTAGATGCCTTTTGAGGTATTATTACATTTCTCTGTTTCTATAGCTCTTGTAAAACATCCTTTTTGACTAAGTGTGGAAGCAGTCTAAAAAGTGTTTGGCTTGAGAATGTAATAATTTAAATTCAAATTCAAATTTTATTTGTCACATACACAGTCATACACAGTACGAAATGTAGTGAAATGCTTATACGACTGCCATTTACCCTGAAAGAGAATTAAAGTTTACAAATAAGAAATAAATATGAATAAAAGAAGTACGATAGAAATTTAATAAAAAATTAAATTAAACTAGGAAAAATAGAAATAAAAATAAAAATAGAAATGTGCTAGGAAAAATAGAACTAAAATAAAATAGGAATATGATGTACTTTATAAAAATAGAAATATACTGTACAAATTGAAATATGCTGTACTGGGTGTGCAAATATGCATAGAACAAAGTGACTTTGTGCAGAGGTTATTAAAGTGTCTTTGTGCACTGGTCCAGGATGTAAACGTAAACATGTAGTGTAGATATGAAGGAAGGTGTGCGTGTAATTGTCCATAGTGTTCATGGATGTAAAAAGATGGATAGATTTGATCAATTATGAAAAGATTGTATTAGTTCTGCATAGTGGTGTGGTTGTGGTTGAGAGACCTTATCGCCTGCGGGAAGAAGCTCCTCCTCAGTCTCTCTGTGTTGGCCTTCAGGGAGCGGAATCGCTTCTCAGACCGCAACAGAGTAAACAGTCTGTTATTGGGGTGGCTGAGGTCCTTCACGATCTTCCTGGCCTTGGTCCAGCACCGCTTGGTGTAGATTGAGTGCAGGTCAGGGAGCTCGGTGCGGATGATGCGCTCAGCTGATCGCACCACCCTCTGTAGAGCTCGTCTGTCCCGTCAGGATGCTCTCTATGGTGCAGGAGTAGAAATTCCTGAGCACCTTGGAGGGCAGTCTCTCAAGCGTCTGAGGTGGTACAGACGCTGCCGGGCCTTTTTTACCATGGTGTTGATGTGACAGGACCATGCCAGGTCCTGCGTTATGTGAACAACGAGGTATCTGAAGCTGTCCACTCTCTCCACTGGGGTCGCGTTAATGACGGGGGTCTGATAGTTCCTCACCTGCTTTGTACTGAAGTCCACTATCAGCTCCTTTGTCTTACTGACGTTCAGGAGGAGATTGTTTCTCTGGCACCAGTTCTTCAGATTTCCAACCTCCTCCAGGTAGGCCGTCTCATCGTTGTTCGTTATCAGGCCCACCACAACAGTGTCGTCAGCAAACTTGATGATGGTGGTGGAGCTGGTAGTGGCCACGCAGTCGTGGGTGTACAGAGAGTACAGCAGGGGGCTCAGAACACAACCCTGGGGGGCTCCAGTGCTGAGAGTGAGGGAGGCTGAGACATGTCCGCCCATCCTTACTGCCTGTGGTCTGCCAGTCAGAAAATTGGAGATCCACTGACACATTGATGAGCTGAGTCCCAGGTGCTCCAGCTTGGTGGTAAGTGTGGAGGGAATTATGGTATTAAATGGAGAACTGTAGTCGATGAAGAGCATTTTCACATAATTCCCCCTCCGAGTGTCCAGGTGAGTGAGAGATGTATGGAGGAGATGAGAGATTGCATCGTCCGTGGAACGGTTTGGACGATAAGCGAACTGTAGTGGGTCCAGTGTGTCTGGTAGTGAAGAGATGATGAAGTCTCTGACCAGGCGTTCAAAGCACTTCATCACTATAGAAGTGAGGGCTACAGGGCGATAGTCATTAAGGGAAGCAGGATGAGGTTTCTTTGGGACAGGAACAATGATGGACTCTTTAAAGCATGTGGGGATAACCGACTGAGATAAAGAGATGTTGAATATCTCAGTGAACACAGGTGCTAGCTGGTCTGCGCAGGCTCTTAGAATACGACCTGAGATGCCGTCTGGTCCTGCCGCATTCCTGGTGTTCACTTTCTTGAAGGCTCTCCTCACGTCATGCTCTGTGATGATGAACGCGCTTCCGGTGCTGGCACTGACTTCCTGTCTGCAGCCGTTAGCGCCGCTAGCATTAGCACCGCTAGCATTAGCACCGCTAGCATCTTTAGCTGCTGCTTCGAAGCGAGCATAGAAGGTGTTCAGCTTGTCTGCCAGAGTCACGTCTGCGTTCATCATACCAGATGTTGGTGCTTTATAATCCGTAATTGTCCTTAATCCCTGCCACAGGCTCCTAGAGTCCTTCTGTTGGAGCTGTGACTCTAGTTTCCTCCCGTAGCGATGCTTCGCCTCTTTCTTTTCTACGGTATTGTCCGCTAGTTTCCCGATGAATCCCACAACCGCTTCCATAAACACGCTGACGTCATCATCGGAGCTGTTTCTGAACATGTCCCAGTCTGCGTCATCGAGTGCGTCCTGTAACGCGGCCACCGATCTGTCCGTCCAGCGCGCGACCTCCCTCTGAATCAGTCGTTAGCTAATATCAGCTAACGACTGATTCTAATAACAGTAAAACACTTAACACAGGGACACAGAAACATAGAGACACCCATATGATGCTCTTTACTGATTTATTAGCTTTATTGACAGTACTGAAGCTCAGATTTTTTCAGACCGTTACTTCATTACTTGTTATTTCAGTTGCTGGATTTCCACTCTGTGTGGCCGTCATTGTCGACAACCAGAACGCTGTCATCACCTAGAGTTAGACGACACCGGGTTTTCACGGTGTGTACATCACCAAGTTGCAGTCTTCTTGCATGATCAGGCGATGAGCGTCTCTAACACCACAAGTGTTGGATGCCCACACAGGCCTCCATCCGTACACCACAAAGTTCCCATCTTCCTGAAATGACACATGAGAGATCTGTTACGGATGCATAGAATGTAATTTGCCAATCGAAGAAAAAAAATAAGAATTTGTTATTTTAAACCTACCTGAAAGATTGCCTTGTACTCTTTGTTGTTGGATAACAGATAATCTCCTTTCTGGAGTTCATAATTCATGGACAAGAAGTTTCTGCTCATGGTTCTGGAAAGGAAAGTCAGATTTAAAAAGTCTGCCTCAGTACAGTAAATGTTTTATCTACACATTAAGGCCAATGATTAGTGCACAAGCTGATCTGAAGATCGTAAACTTTGTTCGTAAGTTCTGTTTGGCCGGTGTAGGCATTCCTTACTGAATTTTACAGTAGGCAGTATGCCAGGTATTCCAGCTCATAGCTACTGAAACGACAAATCGGATTGAAAAGCATCTTTTTTTACCAAAGCAATTAGCCAATGAAATGAAAATGATTTATAAGTAGTTATATATAAAGTTGTATACTAGTTAAAATAAGTTGTTCTTTTCACCTACATTGCAGCAGCTATAAACCCAATTCTCTCACTAGTCTCTATTTTTGATATTAAATGTGTAATTAAAACTTTAAGTAAAAGTGCAATTTGAAACTTTGAGGAAGTGCAATAGTTTCATACCTAGGGATTATGTTTAAAATAGTGCTGTCGCAATGTGTAGAAATACCAAATAAAAGCTCTTGAATCTTAAATTTTTTACTTCTTTAAGTTCATAATAGAAAAAACCCATGGCTTGTCATCATATTGAGAAACTGCAAAGAGGTATAAACTCCTCTGTCCTGAGGAAGTAACAGCTTTACATCCGAATGAACACATGCCTGACCTACTGTAACAGCTGCAGCTCTAGAAAACTAATCAACAACCTCTGACCAATCAAAATTTAACACTGTTATGGTATAATACTGCATTTCTAATGTGTGCAAGTTATATATTGCCCCCTCCTCCTCCTTCCGGAGGAACACACCCACACCTGCTCGCCAGCAGCAAGAACTCGTGTGCGTAAGTTCGACCAGCAGCTGCTGGTGTACGCTGTCCCTTAGGCCTGAGGACGTTGCAGCGGTAGTCCCGAGGTCCCGTGCCTCGGCATCGCCGCGAAACCTCAGAGACTTGCTCTTTGCCTAGTCGCGACGGGTAGCCCTGTCCCCGGCTAGGTTTACCTACCGAGCGCCACCAAGCTGCGGGCGGTCGCTCGGCTCTTTTGCCGTGATGTGCCGCCATTATGGGCAGCGCCTCCTTACGGTCACCCGCGCTGAACTGGAAGTGGAGCCACTCGCGTAGCTTCACCCAGTCCTTTCGCTCATCGTTCCGAAGGTCGTCCAGCGCCCGGAGCGCGTCGCCCTCCAGGGAGCGAGCTACACGCTCTGCTGTTTTCGCCGGGGACCAGCCCGCGAAATCGGCGGCTAGCTGTACTTGGGCGAGGAATGCGTGGGGTTCAACGGCGCCGTTGTAGGAGGGAAGGCGCAGCTGCAGGTCGCTTCGCCGGCTGACGGCGCACAGAGCTGTAGCTGGCGCCGGCGCTTGCGCAACGTCCGCCTCCGCCCCGAGCTCCAGTGCCGGGATTTTCACCTCGCCGCTCCGCGTTGGTTGCCGTGGTGTGCTCGCTTTAGCGCCGTCGGGAAAGCGCTTCTTTCGGAGTAGTCGCTCCGCTACTCGGCAGCCCGCTTGGATTTTAAGAAGGTCCTCCGGAGTGCGCTCCAACCCGTTACTCTCCATCCCACTTCTGACACCAATGTAGCGTTTTTATCGCCGGAAAGGATGGTGGAGAGACGAGTGAGCTTATTTGCTGCCCAATGCAATGGCTGGGAGTACTTTATTTAGCACACACGCAGTCTAACAACAGCATGAACAGCACATTCACTCGAGAACCTATTTCCCAATGAACCGAAGCACATTTCACACGTCACACACCCAACACACACACAACAGGGCCGAAGCCACTAACCCAAACACCTTTCCTCAACATGGTGAACACACCGACATCCCCGCAAGGCATGCTGGTCGTCAGCCGCCGCCCCGCCCACGCCACAATATATATATATATATATATATATATATATATATATATATATCCTTACTGATGGTGATGTGTAATCAGAGTCACTTACCTGCACAGTGAAAGCGAAAGAGAGAGGACAAGAATCAATGAGCTGCTGTGGAGATCAGGGCTGAGTAATGGGGTTTATATACACAGACTAAGACAGGACTCTCACCCTCATTGGCTGGGGTTTAATATAGACAGATAGTGCACTTGCAGATTGTAAATATGTGACCAAGCGTAATTATGATTGAGATAACTGCATATGTGCCGTATTGAATTAAAATACTTTTTCCTTAAATTAAAAATTTGTCTCATCAGTCCACAAAATATCTTATATCTTGATAATCAAGATATTTTTTGGCAAATGTGAGACGAGCTTTGTGTTACTTTTGGTTAGCAGTGGCTTTCTCCCAACTCTCCAATGGAGGCCATGATTTTTTTTGTTAAATCATGAACACTGACCGTAACTAAGGAAACTACAGCTACCCAATTTTGGTACTCTGGACTCTCCTAGGAATATTCACTATTGTTCCAAGTTTTCTGCATTTGTTGATAATGACTCTTTCAAGGCTGCGTCATACAGCATCCGGAAGGCGGTAAAAGAGGCCAAGCAGCACTACGGAAGAAAACTAGAGTCACAACTCCAACAGAGTGACTCTAGGAGCCTGTGGCAGGGATTAAGGACAATCACGGATTATAAAGCAAAAACATCCGGTATGACGAACGCGGACGCGACTCTGGCAGACGAGCTGAACACTTTCTATGCTCGCTTCAAGGCTGCAGCTAAAGACGCTAGCAATGCTAATGCTAGCGGCGCTAACGGCTGCAGACAGGAAGACACTGCCAGCACCGAAAGCGCGTTCATCATCACCGAGCATGACGTGAGGAGAGCCTTCAAGAGAGTGAACACCAGGAAAGTAGCAGGACCAGACGGCATCTCAGGTCGAGTCCTCAGAGCCTGCGCAGATCAGCTAGCACCTGTGTTCACTGAGATATTCAACATCTCTTTATCTCAGTCGGTGATCCCCACATGCTTCAAAGAGTCTATCATTGTTCCTGTCCCAAAGAAACCTCATCCTGCTTCCCCTTAATGATTATCGCCCGGTAGCCCTCACCTTAGTGGTGATGAAGTGCTTTGAACGCCTGGTCAGAGACTTCATCATTTCCTTACTACCAGACACAATCGACCCACTACAGTTTGCATACCGTCCAAACCGTTCCACGGACGATGCAATCTCACATCTCCTCCATACATCTCTCACTCACCTGGACACTCGGAGGGGGAATTATGTGAAAATGCTCTTCATCGACTACAGCTCTGCATTTAATACCATAATTCCCTCCACACTTACCACCAAGCTGGAGCACCTGGGACTCAGCGCATCCATGTGTCAGTGGATCTCCAATTTTCTGACTGGCAGACCACAGGCAGTAAGGATGGGCGGACATGTCTCAGCCTCCATCACTCTCAGTACTGGAGCCCCCCAGGGTGGGCCTGATCACCAACAACGATGAGACGGCCTACCTGGAGGAGGTTGGGAATCTGGAGTACTGGTGCCAAAGAAACAATCTCCTCCTGAACGTCAGCAAGACAAAGGAGCTGATAGTGGACTTCAGTACAAAGCAGGTGAGGAACTACCAGACCCCCATCATCAACAGGAGCCCAGTGGAGAGAGTGGACAGCTTCAGATACCTCGGTGTTCACATCACGCAGGACCTGGCATGGTCCTGTCACATCAACACCGTGGTAAAAAAGGCCCGGCAGCGTCTGTACCACCTCAGACGCTTGAGAGACTTTAGACTGCCCTCCAAGGTGCTCAGGAATTTCTACTCCTGCACCATAGAGAGCATCCTGACGGGAAACATCACGACCTGGTTTGGGAACAGCACCATGCAGGACAGACGAGCTCTACAGAGGGTGGTGCGATCAGCTGAGCGCATCATCCGCACCGAGCTCCCTGACCTGCACTCAATCTACACCAAGCGGTGCTGGACTAAGGCCAGGAAGCTCGTGAAGGACCTCAGCCACCCCATTAATGGACTGTTCACTCTGTTGCGGTCTGGGAAGCGATTCCGCTCCCTGAGGGCCAACACAGAGAGACTTCCCGCAGGCGATAAGGTCTCTCAACCACACCACTATGCAGAAAGAACACAATCTTTTCACAATCAATCAATTAATCTTTATACATCCATGGACACTATGAACAATTCAACGCACATATACCTTCACATCTACACTACATGTTTACGTGTACATTCTGGACCATTGCACAAAGACACTTTAATAACCATTGCACAAAGACACTTTTTCTATGCATATTTGCACACCATTATATTTTCTATTTGTACAGTATATTTCTATTTTCGTACAGCATATTTCTATTTTCAGTTTCTATTTTTAGTTCTATTTTTCCTATTTAAATTTTATTTTATTTTTATTTTATTTTTCTATCGTATTTCTTTTATTCATATTTATTACTTATATAAGCTTTAATTCTCTTTTTAAGGTCACTGGCGGTCGTGTAAGCATTTCACTACATTTCGTACTGTGTATGACTGTGTATGTGACAAATAAAATTTGAATTTGAATTTGATTTGATTTGATTGCTGTGATTCACCTTATAAATGGCTTTGTAACCCTGTCAAGATTGATACATGTCAATTACATTGTTTCTCATCTGTGATTATGTCGTTTTTTGGGATCTTCCGGCATGCTACACTTTGCCAAACAAATTCTAGGTGTGGCAAATGGGTTTGGACATATTTTTTTCCTAAATACTGTACGGGAAATCATCATTTAAAAACTGCATTTTGTATTTGCTCAGGTTATCCTTGTGTAATATAAAAATGTGTTTGATTTAAATCATTTAGCTGTGACAAAAAAAAAACAGGAAGGGACAAATACTTTTTACTGTGCTCTATATTACATCCATGTAGAGCTGTAGCTATCGAATATTTTAGTAATCGAGTATTCTACTAAAAATGTAATCGATTAATCGGATAAAATATACTTTTGTTTAATTAAACAGCAATGTAAAATATATAAGAGAAACAAAGATTAATTGGTTTTCTTTTTAGAATTTTTTTTATTTTTATAAACTTTTATTTTTTAAATGCCTACAGCATTTTATCAAAAATAAACATTGTCATTAATCACAATACAAGGAATAGCTTATACCTGTATCTCACCTTTGCGCCATCAAATCAATACTTATCTAACTGTTTGCGTCTCCTTCCACTTTGTGGGTGACGTAAGCGCTTCTTCTTCATTGGTGTTTACTGGTGGCTTGCATCCGGAAGTGCACTTTGTCAAAAGCGTGCTGTCAACAAATAATTGCGCAAAAACATAACGCTAGCTTTTGAAATTAATTAAATGAAGCTTCAAGGCAGAAGATTTTGCCTTGATCATTTTTTGTAATCGAATTACTCGATTCATTTGAGGAATGGTTTTAGCCCTAAATTGCATCTTGTTAAAGGTGGCTAATGAAACTTAAATATCATAAACCCTGAGTATTGTGGAGACATTTAAGGTTCTATAATTGTAATCAATAATAAACATAATATTTTGAATGATCCAAATATTCCAATCATGTTCTCTCTCTTAGCATGATTTGTTAGGGTGATTCACTGCTGTTATTATTTGTAAAACCATTTTGCTTCTCAGAAATGCTCACCTCTGCCCTTAACCTAGCTTTCACTACTGTTTCCCAAAGCTTCATCGTATGGCTCATCATCTTCATTCCTGTAGTTGTCACCTCTTATAAGCACTTCCATACCTCCACAGGTATGTCATAAGGACCAACTGCCTTTCCACTCTTCATCCACTTCAGCGCCTCCTCACCTCACTCTTACTCATTTTTGATACTACCTTCTCCACAATAGTCACCTCTTCTACTCTGGATTTCTTCTCTTTCATTTTCCTCATTTATCTACTTTTCAAAATACTCATTCCATTTTCCCATCACCCTCTTGGTACCTGTCAGTACATTTCCATCTCACTTCCATCTTTAATCACTCTAACATGCTGCACATCCTTCCCATTCCTATGTCTTTGCCTCAACAACCTGTACAGATCCATCTCTCCCTTCTTACTGTACGACCTAGCATTCAAGTCCTTATATGCTATTTTTTTTGCCTTTGCCACCTCTTGCACCTCATTATGCTGCATGTCACTGTATTCCTGTCTACTCTCTTCAGTCCTCTCAGTGTCCTATGTCTTCTTAGCTAACTTCTGTCTCTGTAAACACTATCTACATCTATGGCGCTGAGGTGGAGAGAGTAAACAACTTTAAATTCCTTGGCATCAATATCACAAATGACGCCGCCTAGACAACACAAATGACTTCTCCTGGACTTCTCCTGACACAGTGGTAAAGAAGCTTATCAAGGGCTCTATTTCCTGCGGAGGCTGAGGAGGTTTGCATAAAGACCAGCACCCTCATAAACTTCTACAGGTGCACCATTGAGAGCCTGCTGACGGGATGTATCACAGTGTGGTATGGGAACTGTTCTAGCCAAAGCACTGCAAAAAGTGGTGGAAATGGCACAGTACATCACTAATACCACACTCCCATCCACACAGGATATATACCACAGACGATGCCTGCAGAAAGCATGGTGCATCATCCAGGATCACAACCACCCCGCATGCAGACCCCCTGTTGGCATCTGCTTGGCGGGACAGGAGCTTGTCTGCACACACTAAGAGACTGAAGGACAGTTTTTATCACTAGGCTATTAGAATTCTTAGCTCGAGTGGATAGCTGAGTCATGTAAAATAACACACCACTTTTCTGGTCCCCAAAAACTGTTTTAAACTAGCAGATGATATCACTGCAATGGCGGAAACACTTGCACAGCAAACTTAATTGTAACTAACAATGGGCAAGGAGCTAACTTAACAACTTAAGTAAACACACACTTTATTCACTTGAATAATTAACAATTATTTATCGACTAATCAGCTTCATCAAACGAAATCTCTCAAGTTTAATCTCCCGCTCCGCTGCCCCTCTCTCTCCCTCTACCGCTTGTAACCACACACATCGTCCCGTTTTTTCCGTGGATGGGTCTTAAACTGTTCAAGCTAATCAGAACTAAAGAACAATCTAACCTGTAGTGCAAAAGCACATTTTCCAAACACAGGCACCAATTATGCACCTCTTGTATGAAGTGTAATACTCCATTTAAATTTAATCTCTGCATAAGAGACCAATAAAAAAGACAACCTAACCCAATACCATACAGAAAGTTTAGTGGGTTACAAAAAAAATTAGTAAAAAAAAAAAGGAAACAAAATTATTTTATTTTATATTTTCGTCTCTCCTGCATCACTTGTGGACGCATATTCACAAGCGTACCATGACACAAACATGTGGTGGTGCCACACGCCTGAATTGGGGTGCTCTCGTAAACACTTGGCCACAAGTGACACAGTAGATGAAAATGTTAAATAAAGTCATTATACAAAAAAAGTACTTTTGTAGTTTCATAACATTATAATTAAACCACTGATGTCACATGGATTACTTTGTCAATTATCTGGGCCTTGAGCGTGGTAGTACCTTTGCTGGTCTTTGCTGAAAGCTTTCTGATTTTATCACACAGATATCTTACATTGGGTTCCAAAGATGAATGAAGGTCCTACAGTACAGGTTTGAAACAACATGAGCCTGAGTAATTAATGACCGAATTTTAATTTTGGGGTGAACTAACCCTTTAAAGTTTCATTTCAAATAAGTGTAATTATCATAATGCTGCTTGATAAGTGCAGCAACTATACAGAGAAGTGATTCTTAACAGCTAAAGTGTTTCTGAACAACAGAACACAACTCTTATAAAATAACAAAATTACCAACACTAATTTTTAATACTTAAAAACAATAATAGGTAGCGATATCATGATCAACTTACAACAATAAATAAAATTAAGGCTGCAGTAACCTCACTGCTGTATTAATTTGTTGCACAAGTTTAGTCAATTTCTTTCTAACAGTTCCTTTCTTGGACTTGAAGATTGTGACAAACCTTTGTGTGTAGCGATCCAAGGCACCAAAGAAGTCACTCTGCAGATCTGTGATGGGTATCCTTTAGAACTCTGCAAACACCTACAGTACAACAGAAGCCAAAAAGAGAGTGACTAAAGAAGCTTGGTTCTTGGTTCATAGTGTGAATATTTGTCTATGCATGGTCAGCCCACTGGTTACCAGGCCAAGCCTAAAAAAATGCCGTTTAGCATAGTGAAAAACTAAATTAATGAGCACATACAGTACTTGTCTCTCTCTGTAGAGAGCGCTGGCCACCGCTCCTGCAATGCTTTCACTGGAATCTCTGCATCCACAATCTCACGTCATTTCCATTTTTAATGCAATGAGATTTGCATGGTAACGGCACTCGTCCGCTGACTCGCAATATTAAACATGTTTGGGAATAATATCTTAGTGAAAACGACTGGTAACAACTTAAAAAAAATGTTCAGTTTACAAATGATTAATCGTACATCTCTATAATATAGCTTCAAATTTAAAAAGGCATAACATTGCAATAAATAGTTACACTGTGTTTAATATATTAAACATGTATTGGACATAGTAAATTTTAATAACGAACAAAAAATACTACAGTTACTACTAATAATATAGCATCACAGTTACTGTATAAAATCATAGAAACACTGCAAATGATTAACCTAATAATTAAATCGATTAACAGCAAGCGTATATTTTAAAATCTTTATTCACATCAATCAGAAGCCACTGATATAAGACATAATCTTGATCAGCCCATTCACTTCACATCTGAATTTCTATTTTTAAACGTGGAAATAAGGCATTTGCTTTGTCAGCTGTGAGTAAAATATAAAACTATACTACATATCCAATCGAAAAAAAGCAAAAAAAATTTTTTAGGCAATAAGGGAACAATTTCTGGTACCTACTAGGTTTAAGTGGTCAGACCGTGTTCCTCTAGGACCGTAAAATATCAAAATCCTTTGGTAAATATGTACAACATTTGCAAAAAAAAAATAAAAATAGGAGAAGCAGAAAAAACATTTAACATTAAACAAAGTCTATTACGCATGCTCTGTCAAGTCTTGCTTCTTCTTCTTTTTTCTTCTTCTTCATTATTCTTGGGTGCACCGCTGCCTCTCATTGGTGCAGAAACGTCATTGCTTCCTTTGTTGCTACTTATGTGTTGCAAGTAAACATCACTAAAACTATTAAGTTAATTGTTTTACTCACTCTGCAATTAAGTGTAACTCAACAAAACCTTGTAAGAAGTATAGTTTCTAATTTTTGAGTAAAGTTTACTATTTATATATGAGTCAACAAGCAATTGGAATGTGGTGTTTGTGTTGTCTGACCAGTCCAGCTTGCTGTTCAGATGAACAGCCAGTTATTTGTCCCCTCTCACACACTGTAAACTCTAATGCTCAAAGTAATTAAACATATTGAGTACTGGTAACTTAAACAATTACAACTAGTTCAAATGAATAGACCTTTATGAGTACTTAGAACTTTTTGGTATTTATGAGTTTGTAGAAATGACACTTTTTAAGTTAGCTGAACAAATTTGATATTTTAAGTATCTGTAAGTACTTAAGTAACAGTAACTGTCACCTTAAAGTTCCACCAACTTAAAATCTTTCAGACTAGCGATTTTGTGTCTGACGTCAGCAGGGCAATAGGGTGGCTCAGTGGTAGGTGTTTCACCTGCCATGCGAAAGGCCCCAGTTCGATTCCCAACAACTGGATGAGGTGCCTGTCCCAAGACCAGATAAAATGGGATGGTTTTGTCAAAAAGGGCATCTGGCGTAAAATCTGTGCCTAACTTGTGTGCGGACCGGATTGTTTTCTGTAGCAACCCATTGCCGGGAGCAGGCAAAAGAACAAGAATTTATTTGATTTGCAACAACTAAAAAAAAATTATAATTGCTAATAAATGGTATGAGTTAGGCTACTCAATAATGTAAGTAATTTTGCAGATAACCACGTCAGACTCACAGTCACGAGTCCTTAAATGCTGTGGTCAGTTTGTGAGGTAATCCAGTATCCAGGTACATAGATGAAGGTCCACCTCCATGTACTACAGCTTATTCCTCAAAAGCTCAGGTTTAATGGTGTTAGAATTAGAAAAGATTAGATAAGTCAAAAAACATGACTCTCACTGTGGTCCTAGCCTTTTCCAGGTGTGGAAAAGCCCTATTAAGGAGGATCTTCCACTCCAATCCCAGGCTGATAGGCAAAGTGAAATGGATCCATTGATGGACACATCAGAGAACAAAGATGAGTAAGCACCAGCCACGTAAAAACATCTTTATCAGGTGTAAGGTCAGTGCTACTGGTCTGTAGTCCTCAATGTCTTTTAAGGAACTCTAAATGCATTTACTCTGATTTTACATTGATGTACAAACAAATATTACAGTTCTTACATATATTTAAAACTCATTCAAGTTTTTCAAAACTCAAGACATTTGTTTTGTTCCATCCCTTAAGTGAACGATGGTGTCATGTAGTGATGATCGTTCATTTTTCCTGAATGGATCTATAGATTTCACAAACCTACCCTGTGCATCAGATGACGAAGCGGAAACAGCTTTTATTATCTTGCAGTCATCCTCTGGATATGGATGAACGTTTCACTGATTATCATTTTACAGATAAACTGTATGGACAAAGGTATTTGGCCAAATCTGGTAATTATTGAATCTTGTGTTTTAATCAGGCCCCTTATCCCCAGTGAATATTAATGCTTCAGCATCCCAAGACTTCTTGAACAAGGCTATGTTTCCAGCTTTATGGCAAAAGTTTGGGGAAGGCCTCTATCTACTCCAGCATGACTGTGCGCCAATGCAGAAAGAAAGGACTATAAAGACATGGTTTCATGAGTTTGGTGTGGAAGAACTTGACTGCCCAGCACAGAGCCCTGACCTTAACCCCATCGAGCACCTTTTGGATGAACTGGAACCGAGATTCTAGTCCAACATCAGTGCCTGACCTCATAAAGGCTTTACAAACTCGAATGGGCACAAACTCCCACAGAAACACTCCAACATATTGTGGACAGTCTTCCAAGAAGAGTGTAACAATTATTCCAATGCATTATTTCATTAATGTATTTTAAAGTACCACAGCCTCAAGACTCAATACATACATTTTTGAATAGAGGCCTATATAAAGGCTACATATATTTTAGCATAAAGGACAAACCCAAAAAATAAATAGTGTCTGGGGATTTATCATGAAAATTTCCTTTCTGAAATAGGTTTTCTTCTTCTTCTTCTTCTTCTTCTTCTAATTGTTGTCATTGTAAAAAAAAATACCACAGATGTGATTTCTAAGTGTTGAAATAAGTGTGTTAACAGTAACGGTGTTGAAATAAGTACTATAGTTCACACATGCCGCCACCAGAGGGCAGCACAAACACACCAGCAAACTGTGCTGGTCACAAAATTAGAAAAAAATAAAAGAGCAAACAAACATAATAAAACAAACAAACAAAAGTTTAGAAAAACATAAATAAAACAAAAAAAAATTTCTAAACAAAAAAAAGGTTGAGTACAAATGAAAAAATGCTAAAAAAAAAAAAAAAGTAAAGCACAAATAAAATTTATTTAAAAAGAAATAGGCAGAAATTATATATATATACCCTGAGCAGGAAATAAATAACCTGGTCAGGGTGGTTTGTGATATAAAGTACATCTCAAACTATCTCTAGTTTTGCACAACAGGTTCCTCTATAGCTCTGACTGTAATCACAACTTCTTTCACATACAGTGAATAATGGTGTGAATGAGAGAAAAGGTAATGTTTTATATTTGACTTTTTGTTTAAGATTTTGATGTCTGTATAGTATGCACATGTATACCAAGTACCCAAGTGTTTAAAAACTACCCTGTGAAGGTTAAAATATATGAGTGTCTCTTTATCTAGAAATCTATCGTACTATTATGACCCATTAAACTTACAGAGACATGGATGTATTTTCCTTCACAGCTACAAAGAAAACCAGTGCTCCAGAAAATTAGAAAATCACTGCTTTATAGAAAGCATCGTAACATTAGACATTACAGTCTGATATACTAACTGTTAATGTCTGATATATTAACTGTTTGTGTGCTCAGTCACGGGTTGCCACCCCAACCCAAAGGGTTCCGATTAAGGCCCACTGCTATTTTCCCTCTTTATGGTTCCTCTAGGTAAAATTGTTTATATATAGTAAATTTACCAAAAAAAAATATAATTTATAAAATTATAAATAATAAAATTGAATAGTATTAGTTTTGTTTTTACTCTTATGCTGATGATACACAGTTATATGTCTCAGCAAAGCCAGATGAGAGACACTAGCAAAGATCTTGGTGTGATTTTAGATCCCAGTCTTTCATTTGTAGCTAATTTTGTTATTATTACCAGGATTGCATTATTTTATATCAGAAATATTGGCAAGATAAGGAATATGTTTTTACCACATAATGCAGAAAAACTTGTTCATGCTTTTACCATCTCTAGGTTGGATTGCTGTGATGCCGTGTTGTTCAACTAGGTGCGTGAACAAGGTCCAGTTAGTCCAGTCTCATCAGAACCAGAAGATATGAACATATCACCTAGTGAAACTTCGCGTTGATTTTAAAGGTCCTACACATCCCATTTTTCATTAGATGTTAATATGATCTTTAGGGTCCTAATGAAAATTTTGTATTATACGTTAATTAAAAATTCAAAAGGATTGTGTAAAAAAAACACTACTTTTACCTGGTAAAAACTAGCTCTGTTCTCAGCAACCTGTTTCAGTACATGCTAATTTAAATGCTCATGATCTCTGCTGAGCCCACCCCCCCAGTTCTGTGGGGCGTGTCTTCACAACACACATGGGGTATAGCCACGGAAGTGTAGTCCAGTGCGGGCAATGCTTTGGACTGCATTACCCACAAAGCACTGCCCACAACGCAGTGCTTTGTGGGTAATGCAGTCCAAATTGGAAAACGCTGGAATATAGAGCCCGAGCCTGTTTTCTTTAGTCATTTTTGATTTAAGTACGGAACCTACGCGGAAGTTTGTAAAATCGCCTGACAACGCAGAAATTAAAAGAATGGACATGCATCGACTCGATTTGTCTTTCTCATCACTGCATGGGAATGAATTAACAAGCTGTTACGCTGCCACGAGCAACAACAACATAAAGCGGAGAAACTTACTGAGAGAGATACGGACGCGATGTGTTTACTGATGTGTTTACATGACTTCTTAATCTTCAACAGACATCGTTATAAACCATCTAACGTAACAAAGGTAAGCATAATATAGTTTTCCGACTACGTACACAGTTTGCAACTAGACAATCACCTTAATGCATTGTTTATTATAAACGGGCGATTAGGGATTATATAGAGACGGATGTACACAGAGAAGAAGCCATAACCATGTTCTATGAGAGTATAAGTTAACTTACACTCCGCATTCATCGTGATTATTAGAAAAGGCGATCTGCAAAGATTCATAGAAAAATAAATCACACTCACCGAGCCTGGTGAAGATGAAGCAGGAACACGAAGCGTTAGTACAGATCCATTTTTAGGAGCAGCTTCCTAGTAAAACCTGCTTTATATTGACTCGCGTTTATAAAGCAGTCTGGTGAAAAATGATTATCGCAAACATGAACGCATTTAGGTAAATCGACGGGGACGTTAGCTTTAAAAACTAAATTCAGCCACTGCCTCCTCAGTGGCTCAGATACCTAACCCTAGGTAGGTACCCTAGGTCACTAACCCTAGGTAGTGAATGACAACTGCTGTGTTCGCTATTACACCCAACAACTGTACACAACACTCGCTTAGGCGCCATTTTGCTCCAGCGGCGAAAAACAATGGCCGACAGCGTCTTCTCACTCGGGGCGGGTCTTTGCTAAAACACCAGTGTCAATCAACTAGTGTAGGAGCGGCCTCTTGTGGTGTGGCGTCACATCGACAGGCATTTGCGATTGGCCTGATTTCAGAAGGGGCATGTTATTGTAATAAATGAAAAGAAAACCACTGGACGGCTCTTTATCATCGTAGAGTGGTTGTGTACGCACTCTCCTAACACACGGTTCAGTCCAAACAGCTTAAAATAGTGCATGTAGGCCTGTATGACCCCTTTAAAATACTTAGTCTGTGAGCATACAGTATCTGTTCTCTCTCTGTCTCTCTCTTTATCTGTCTTAAATTACACATGACACTCCCGAGTAACCAGTGATAAATAACCAGTGATGTCCTACAACCCGGCCTGATGTGTCCTGCTGCCGCATTTCTAAGGCTGATGATGGCCATATGGTTTGCTGAGACCTGTTGCTGATGTTTTTTATTACATTAGATTACATTAGATCATTAATTTAAAAAAAGTTAAAAATATTCAATTAAAATATTAAGTACTAGTAAGTGGTAAGAAGGATCCATACTTCAAGACACATAATTTATTTTATTTTATTAAAGTTTGTGAAACCTAAAAACTGATTTCTATACTACTTCTATATTAGGGCACTGGCGGCTTAGTGGTAGGTTTCTCACTCGCCATGCCGAAGATCCAATACTGATTCCAAGCCCGGATAAAATGGGAGAGGTGCGTCATGAAGGACCTCCGGCATAAAATGTGTGTCAAGTTGTTGTGTGAATTGGATGGTCCGCTGTGGTGACCCCTTGATGAAAGTAGCCGAAAGACTAACAACAACATACAACTTCTATATTAACATTAAAAATATTTATAGACTATAAATTCATCCTAAAAAAAAACTGCTTATACTATATAAGGTGTACTAACATGATTGCCTAAGTTACCCAGAGCAAGAAGGGTCTTGTCTAGGTTCCTCAGAATGAGTCCTTAATTCACCTAGAAAAAATAAGTGTCTCTTCACCTAAAAATCTACAGAAAGGTCATGAACAATTAAACTTACAAAGACATGGATATAAAACATGAAGCAGCTTGAAAACTGTGCATGTCTGTGAGTATATCTCTTCTCTCTCTCTCTCTCTTTATCTGTCTTAAGCTACACATGACAGCTATCATCTGTCCTTATCCTCCTGGACCTGTCAGCTGCATTTGACACGGTGAACCACAAGATTCTATTATCTATTCTTACAAGCCTTGGAATTTGTGGAACAGCGAGGCAATGGTTTGCTTCTTACCTAGAAGATAGGTCATATGAGGTAACATGGAGGGGATCTACATCTGCCCCACGTCGACTCTCTACTGGTGTCCCGCAGGGCTCAGTACTTGGTCCTCTTCTGTTCTCCCTCTATACGCGGTCTCTTGGTAAGGTCATATCATCGCATGGATTTTCATACCATTGTTATGCAGATGACACCCAACTTACTCTCTTCTTTCCTTCCTCTGACACTCAGGTTTCCACCGAGATCTCAGCATGTCTGGCAGACATCTCATACTGGATGGCTGCTCATCAGCTGAAGCTCAATCTCAGTAAAACAGAACTGTTGTTTATCCCTTGTGACTCATCCCCATGTCAAGACCTTGTGATATCCCTGGACAACCACCACACGCAATCTTGGGGTAATTGTGGACAATCATCTGTCATTTTCCCCACACATCGCTAAGCACCCACTTACCTCTCTGCTCTAATCACACCACGCACTGCACCACGTTCCCTCCGATCCTCCAGCACTGCTCGCCTCATTCCATCATCTCTTAGGGATCGAGGGCGGCATTCATCCAGGCTCTTTTCTGTTCTGGCACCTAGGTGGTGGAATGAACTTCCTCTAGATGTCCGTACAGCTGAGACTTTGATTATCTTTAAACGACGACTCAAGACGCATCTGTTTCTCCAGTACTTGAACTAACCCCCCCCCCAAAAAAACCCTCTTCCCAGTTGTGTTGGACTAATGGCACTTACTTATTAACCTAGTTAATCCAGTGTACTTTAAGTATGTATCCAATGATGTTAACTTTAAAGCACTTTTTGTAAGTCGCTCTGGATAAGAGCGTCTGCCAAATGCCTAAATGTAAATGTAAATGTACATGATTCTCCTGAGTAACCAGTGATACTGTAAATAACTAGTGATGTTCTTCAACCCAGCCTGATGCGTCCTGCTGCTGCATTTCTAATGCTGATGATGGCCATATGGTTTGCTTATAGATTTATGTGATAACTGAGAACAGTTACAGTTGGTGAACTCAAAAAAGTTTACTTTTTTATCACTAAAACACATTTCCTCTTATACAATTGCACTGTTAAATTTTATTTGCTTAATTCCTCTTAAACACAAAAACTCTGTTTCTTTGTTTTTGCTTAGCTTTAATGTTTATTGCATGATTACCATTTTAAAAAAAATACATTTAATGTTTATTGTATGATTTTCATATTAAAGGTGTGTTTCTGATTAGTGACACCACTTTATTGTATGATTCTCTTTTAGTATGTTCATTATTTTTGGGAAATGTTTTCAATGCTTGTCTTTAGAAGCACTATACACTCAAAAATGAACCTGGCTACCAGTTACATGTACTAAAATGTAATATGTGTTTTGTACATAATAATTTCATGTTTCCAAGATAAACATAAATAAATGATTGTATTTACATGAAATTCAACAACTTAACATGTTTTAGATTAAATCATGTTGAGATAAACCTAAGAGATCTTGTCACTATGAAAAGCGGAAATATCAGATCAAACATCGCGAGAAGAGAACACAGCGTGTTGAGAAGACATACGTTTGGCGGGCGTGTGGAAAAGGTAAGCAGGAATTAATTCCCATCTTTCTAAATAGAAACGAAATACTGAACATAAATGTCACCTTCTGTTTAGCGATGTTTAGTCACGTTATTTTGGTTTAAGCTATTTCTTGTATTTTTAATTAAACTTAATATCGACGGTTATATGCGCGTGCTTAATCTGCGGTTCAGTTCTGGTTTCGGTCTGTTCTCATGAGTTGTGAAGCGAGAGGAACAAAGTATAAATATTGTTCATTTGCTAAATTTAGTATCATGAATTTTAATTTAATCTATCTCTGTATTTTTTCACAGGAGTTTGTGAGTGAAAGTGTCCTGTCTGCATCTGACTTCAGGAGTTTCCTGACCAACCGTCTCTAACGGTCATATTTAAAAGTCATAACGGACAGTTATAAAGTACAAAACGTTTCTGTTGGTATTGTTTTTCTATGATTAATACTTACTTGTGGTGTTTTATGTTTTTTTTTGTTTTTTTTTTTATATCTTTTTAAATTGAGACCTCATTGAGACTAACCCTAAGTTGCTGCTGGTGTAAAATAAAAATCTCTGTTTTATCCCGTTTGTCTTGTGCTTCCTTCCTTCACAGAATTCTGTTGACCAGGGCTTGAAATTTAAATTTAGTTGAGTTGGATGACGCTATTCATTTATGTTAACAGTATTAAATTATGTTGGACGCAGCTGTAGTAAATAAGTTAAATGAACCAATAAAATTAATTTGACTGAACCTAAGAACATTAAGTTGGGCCAACAAAATTACTTAATGCTGAAAAAGAGCCATTAAATCAGGTGGAAATTCTTTCCATAATTTAATTATGTTTATTCAACGAGTAATTTTTTTGAGTGTATAATAAAAGTTATTTATTACATTCGTAATGAAAAAAAAAGTTACAAATATTAAAACAAAAGTACTAGTAAGTGGTAAGAAGGACCCCTACTTCAAGACACATAATTTATTTTATTTTATTAAAGTTTGTGGAACCTAAAAAATGATTTCTTTACTACTTCTATACACTCAAAAAAATAACTCATTGAATGAACATAATTAAATTATGGAAAGAATTTCCACCTGATTTAATGGCTTTCTTTCAGCATTAAGCAATTTTGTTGGCCCAACTTAATGTTCTTAGGTTCAGTCAAATTAATTTTATTAGGTTCATTTAACTTATTTACTACAGCTGCGTCCAACATAATTTAATACTGTTAACATAAATGAATAGCGTTGGTACAACACATTTTTCAGTTGTAAATTAAGTTGATAAATTGATCAAGTAAATTTAAATTTCAAGCCCTGGACAACAGAATTCTGTGAAGGAAGGAAGCATAAGACAAACGGGATAAAACAGAGATTTTTATTTTACACCAGCAGCAACTTACAAATGAAGTCTCAATTTGAAAAGATGTAAAAAACATAAAACACCACAAATAAGTATTAATCATAGAAAAACAATTTAACACCAACAGAAAGTTTTGTACTTTATAACTGTTCGTTATGGCTTTTAAATATGACGGTTAGAGACGGTTGGTCAGGAAACTCCTGAAGTCAGATGTAGACAGGACACTTTCACTCACAAACTCCTGTGGAAAAATACAGAGATAGATTCAATTAAAATTCATGATACTTAATTTATCAAATGAACAATATTTATACTTTCTTTCTCTCGCTTCACAACTCATGAGAACAGACCGAAACCAGAACCGAACCGCAGATTAAGCACGCGCATATAACCCTCGGTATTTTAAGTGTGATTAAAAATACAAGAAATAGCTTAAACCAAAATAACGTGACTAAACAGCGCTAAACAAAAGGTGACATTTATGTTCAGTATTTCGTTTCTATTTAGAAAGATGGGAATTAATTCCTGCTTACCTTTTCCACACGCCCGCCAAACGTTTGTCTTCTCAACACGCTGTGTTCTCTTCTCGCGATGTCTTCTCGCGAGATTTCCGGTTTTGCTATTTCCGGTTTTCATAGTGACAAGATCTCTTTGGTTTATCTCAATATGATTAAATCCAATACATGTTAAGTTGTTGAATTTCATGTAAATACAACATAATTTATTCATGTTCATCTTGGAAACATGAAATTATTATGTACAAAACACATATTACATTTTAGTACATGTAACAGGTAGCCATGTTCATTTTTTTGAGTGTATTAGGGCACTGGCGGCTCAGTGGTAGGTTTCTCACCCGCCATGCAGAAGATCCAGTACCAATTCCAAGCCCGGATAAAATGGGAGAGTTGCGTCACAAAGGGCCTCCGGCATAAAATGTGTGCCAAGTTGTTGTGTGAATTGGATGGTCCGCTGTGTTGACCCCTCGATGGAAGCAGCCAAAAGACTAACAACAACATACAACTTCTATATTAACATTAAAAATATTTATAGACTATAGATTCATCCTAAAAAAACTGCTTATTGTAAGTAGAACTAGCTAGTAGAACTAGCTAAACAATAAAAACAGACTCTACCTCCCCCTAAGCGATTGTGAGAACTTCTAAAAACACCCCCTCTTGCAGGTTTCACACTGCCTGCTGAAGGTTTCACCTGCCCTTCAACCTACGGGCAGCGAATTTATCCGCTCTCACAGCAGGAGAGAATACAGTACGGTGTGTTAACACAAACTCGTCAGCCAAAACAGCGGCTGCTGACAATGACGTGACTTTTTGCTCATTTAGGTGCAATACATTTTCAAAAACACAATTTTTTTAATCCTTCAACAGGATTAAGTCTTTAAGAGCCTCAAAAGTGGTAGTTTTTGTTGAAATTCAACGAAGGTTTGTCTATCCGCCTTCCTATGGGACCTAAATTTTTGTCTGTAAGCCTCGGGCACTAACTCATAGGCACGTAGAACCGTTTGTTTGACCGTGTCGTAATCCAGACTTTGTTCAATAGGCAACGCAGAGCACACATCCTGCGACAGCCCACATTGCTCTCGGCCACTGTAACGTAGCCGCCACGCGCTCAAAAGCTATGAAATAGCTATCCACCTCGGTCTCTCTAAAAGGAGGTACTAAAACAATATGCTTGCTTACATCAAACTGGGGTGGGGAGGTAGTAACTGGGGCAGAAACGAGAGAAGAAGAACCTGGCGCCGCCGCTGCAGGTAACATGAGCGAATGACAGAGAGGCAGGGGAACTCTCCGGCGCGCTCTCAGCCCGGTGTAGCCAGCTGAAATCTCGCCGAAAAAGTTCCCTCTCCATCTCAAGCTCCAGCTCCCGCAACCGAAG